>NW_013570158.1:0-1009 GCF_000499745.2 Eimeria mitis | reverse complement strand
TCTTTGTTTCTTTTTCTTTCTCTCGCCAGACTCACGCCGGCTTAACCCAGATCTATACACTTTTTCTCTGTTTCTTTCTTTGTTTTTTTCTTTTTCTTTTTCTCTGTTTCTTTCTTTCATGTTCTCCCCAGACTCACGCCGGTTAAACCCAGATCTAAAAATTCAACTTTCTTTGTTTTTTTTCTTTTTGTTTTTCTTTCTTTTTCTTTGTTTCTTTCTTTTTCTTTTTATCCCCCGAACCAGATCTATAAATTTTCTTTGTTTTTTTTTCTTTCTTTTATTTCTTTTTCTTTTTTTTTCGTTGTTTCTTTGTTTCATGTTCTCCCCAGACTCACGCTGGCTAAACCCAGATCTATGAACTTTTTCTCTGTTTCTTTCTTTGTTTTTTCTTTGTTTCTCTTTCTCTTTCTTTGTTTACTTTGCTTTCTTTCTCTATTCACGCTGGCTAAACTCAGATCTATAAACTCAGCTTTCTTTCTGTGTTTCTTTTTCTTTCTCTTTCTTTGTTTCTCTCTCTTTGTGCCTTTCTCTTTCTCTTTCTTTGTTTCTTTCTCTTTCTCTTTCTTTTATTTATATTCTTCTCTATCATCTTACTTACCCATCTACACTTGCAGCTACGCTGCTCAGCGGCACCCCCGCATCCTACTTATTCTATTGAAACAAAACAACAGAAACATCTGCTGCTGCTGCTGCGTATATTGCTGCTGCTGCTGCTGCTGCTGCTGCTTCTATTGCTGCTGCAGCAGCAAAGTCACCAACAGATACTATTCATTATCATAATCCTGTGAAAACAGATGCAGCTGCTGCCATCCATGCAGCAGCAGCAGCAGCTGCTGCTGCTGCAGCAACTCTGGCTGTGGTTCTGCTGCTGCAACAGCAACAGCAGCTGCTGTTGCTGCTGCTGCAGCAGAGAGAGCGGTGGCCTTGCAGCCCTTTGGCTGGTTCTCTGGGGAGGATACAAACAGCAGAGGAAGCGTTCTTCGCTTGAGAGGCATGCAACTGCAGCAGC
>NW_013570157.1:10011-10249 GCF_000499745.2 Eimeria mitis | reverse complement strand
GCAGCGCAGCAGCAGCAGCAGATCCTCCCCTCTACGCATCAGCTGCTGCTGCTGCTGCTGCTGCTGCTGCTGCCCCCGACGAGCTCCTTCAGCTGCAAGCCCCAACTGCAGCAGCAGCACACGGCAGCAGAAGCAAACTGCTGCTGATCCTCACCCTCATGCTGCTGCACCTACAGCTAACAGCAGCAGCAGCAACAGCAGCAGCAGCAGCAGCAACAGCAGCAGCAGCAGCAGCAGT
>NW_013570157.1:4686-4998 GCF_000499745.2 Eimeria mitis | reverse complement strand
AGCTGTAGCTAGCTGCAGCTAGCTAGCTGCAGCTAGCTAGCTGCAGCAGCAGAAAGAGAGAAAAGAGAAAGCAGCAGCAGCAGCAGCAACTGTCTCCTTTACCTTTCGGCTCCAGGGGAAGGTCCTCCAAGAAAACGTCGTCACGTACAACCCGCCGCTGCTGCTGCTGCTGCTGCTGCTGCTGCTGCTGCTGCTGCTGCTGCTGCTGCTGCTGCTGGTGCTGGTGATGCTGCTGCTGGTGTTGTTGGTGCTGCTGGTGTTGGTGCTGCTGCTGTTGCTGTGCCTGGTGCTGTGGTTGTTGCTGTGGCTGTT
>NW_013570157.1:3912-4586 GCF_000499745.2 Eimeria mitis | reverse complement strand
GCTGCTGCTGCTGCTGTTGCTGCTGCTGCTGCTGCTGCTGTTGCTGCTGCTGCTGCTGCTGCTGCTGCTTGTGCGCCTGCGGTGGCTGCAGCGTTGTAAAGAGACGCAGCTGCTGCAGTGTAGGCTGCAGCAGCAGTTGCTGCCGCTGCAGCAGCTGCTGCAGCAGCAGCTGCTGCTGCTGCACCGATACCATCATCGTCTTGCTGTCGCTGCTGCGCCTTCACTGCAGCAGACACGGCTGCTGCTGCTGCAAGCCCTGTTGCTCCCGCTGCTGCTGCTGCTGCTGCTGCTGCTGAAGCAACTGCTGTAGACTTCCTAGAATGGGCAGCATCAGGGCCTGTCTCGGCCTTCTGCTGCTGCTGCTGCTGCTGCAGCAGCAGCAAGAACTTCAGCAGCAGCAGCTGCTGCTGTTACTGCTGCAGCAAAAGCCCCTGAGGCGGCCTTAGCAGCAGCAGATGCAGCAGCAAATGCCTCTGCTGCTTGCTGCTGCAGCTGCAGCTGCAGCTCCTGCTGCTCCTTGATCCCGATACTGATGCTCGGCTGCTGCGGTTGCTGCTGCTGTTGCTGCTGCTGTTGCTGCTGCTGCAGTAGAGAACTTAGTTGCAGCTGCTGCCACAACTGCTGCTGCTGCTGCTGCTGCAGCAGCTGATCTGTATAGACAGCCCCTGCTGGAA
>NW_013570157.1:2630-3170 GCF_000499745.2 Eimeria mitis | reverse complement strand
GCTGCAGTTGCTGCTGCAGTTGCTGCTGCTGCGTACGCCGCGCCAGCTGCAGCTCCAGCTGCTGCTCGGCCTGGGGGGGCGTTTGTTGCTGCTGCAGCTGCAACTGCTGCTGCTGCTGCTGCTGCAATACTTGGTTAGGGTAGAACATGCTGCTGCTGCAGTGCTTGCTGCTGCTGAAGCGGTTGCTGCTGCTGCTACTGCTGCTGCTGCTACTGCTGCTGCTGCTACTGCTGCTGCTGCTGCAGCGACTGCTGCTGCTCCCCTTGCGTTTGCTGCTAGACAGGGCCCCCCTGCATCCTTTTGCTGCTGCCTGCTGCAGCAGCAATGCACCCTGGAAGACTTATGCTGCTGCTGCTGCTGCTGTTGCTGCTGCTGCTATTGCTGCTGCTGCTGCTGCTGCTGCTGCAGCGACAAAACTGCTAGTGCTGCAGATGTGTAGAGCGCATGCAATCGCCTCATGCTGCTGCTGCTGCAGAAGGAGCTGTATATAGCTGCCGGATACTATTTCTTCTTTTTCTAGCAGCAGCAGCAGCAGCAGCA
>NW_013570157.1:0-2078 GCF_000499745.2 Eimeria mitis | reverse complement strand
ATAGGGGGGCCTCAAGGTCAGGGGGCCCCCCTCGATATGTCTTCACGAGTTGCTGCTGCTGCTGCTGCTGTTGCTGCTGCTGCTGCTGCTGCTGTTGCTGCTGTTGCTGCTGTTGTTGCTGCTAGTTTCGCCTATCTAGATACTCAGATAGAGCAACAAAGTTTTATTTCTCTGCTTTTTATTAAATTAAAAAATGAAGTGCAGCGAGCAGCAGCAGAACACACAGCCGATTGTAAGGTGCCTATACACCGCAGCAGCAGCAGCAGCAGCAGCAGCAGCAGCAGCAGGAGCAGCAGCAAGAGCAGCAGCAGTCTTTTGCTGCAGTTTATGAGCTTTATAAAGAAGAATAAAATAAAAAAGAGAGAAGAAATACACAAATAGATATATAAATAAAATAAATTTATTTTATTTATTTAGGGGTTGTTAGTGCGCTCAGTGTGTTTACTCTGGTGGGGTTGCCTATACACCCCAAACATACAGCTGAAACCAAACCGAAATAAAACAAAAAAACAGAAAAAAAAAACAAATATATATATATATATATTTTATATATATATTTTATATATATATTTTATATATATATTCTATATATATTTTTTATATGTATTTTTTGTATATAGATATAAAAATAAAAAAAGAAATAAAAAAGAAAGAAGGAAAAAGAAGAAGCAGCAGAAAGAAAGAAACGGAGAGAGCTGCATACGGAGACAGAGAAAAGAAAAAACAAAAAAAAGAAATAAATAAAATAAAAATAAAATAAAAATAAATATAGTTACAACAAACAAGTAGAGAAGAAGACACAGAAAATATAAAAAATAAAATAAAGATAAAAAGAAAAAACAAAAAAAAAGAAAACACAAAGAAAATAAAAACAACCCTAAACAGCTGCCTATACACCTCAAGCTGGAGTTCAAATGTATGAACAACTCGTAGCTAGCTCGACAGCTAGCTGTAGCTAGCTACGGCTAGTTGTAGCTAGCTGCGGCTAGCTGTAGCTAGCTGCGGCTGGCTGTAGCTAGCTGTAGCTAGCTGTGGCTAGCTGTGGCTAGCTGTAGCTAGATACAGCTGCTTAGCTGTAGCTACCTGCAGCTAGCTATACAGCGAACTGCGGCTAGCTAGCTCGATAGCTAGCTGTGGCTAGCTGCAGCCAGCTCTATGGCTACTCTTAGCTAGCTAGCATCCTACTTACAGCTAGCTAACAGTAAAGAGTTGTGTATTGGTATTGCTCTCCTTATGCTGCAGCAGAGAAGAAAGCTGCTGGGATCAACGCTGCTGCTGCTGCTGCTGCTGCTGCTGCTGCTGCGGCTGCTGCTGCTGCTGCTGGTGCTGCTCTTTTATAGTAGTTATACCCTGTAGTAGCATTGCTGCAGTTGGTGTATAAGCACAGCTAACAGCTAGCGCGACATAAAGGCAGCTAGCGGGGTTGTTGCTGCATGCGTAAAGAACCAGGCTAGCTAGCTAGCTGCTTAGCTAGCTAGCTAGCTAGCTAGCTAGCTAGGTAGCTAGCTGAGAGATTCAAGTGCTGGATATGGAGTAGCTAGCTGCCTAGCTGATGATAGTGCTAGCTAGCTAGCTGCCCAGTAAGCTGGAAGATCACCTAGCTAGCCAGCTAGCTAGCTAGCTAGCTAGCTAGCTAGCTAGCTGCATGCATTCAGAGTATCTAAAGATTATTTGCTGCAGCGCATACAGTAGCAGCAGCAGCAGCAGCAAGAGCAGCAGCAGCAAGAGCAGCAGCAGCAAGAGCAGCAGCAGCGGCAGAAGAGTATAGAAGGAACTGCTGCTGCTGTTTGTTGTTTTTTGTTTTTTTTTATTGCTCTATAAACAACAGCATCCAGCTTGTATTACAAAGCTAAACCCTAAACCCTAAACCCTAAACCCTAAACCCTAAACCCTAGAGCTGGAAGTGTCAGCTGTATCGATACAGTATATATTTGGTTTAGGGTTTAGGGTTTAGGGTTTAGGGTTTAGGGTTTAGGGTTTGTGTGTGCAGCTGTTGGCATCTCCTGCTTAGGATGTTTTGTTGTTTTTGTTTGCTTTTGTTTATTTTTTTTTTGTTTTTTTTGTTTTTTTTTGTTTTT
>NW_013570156.1:9609-9712 GCF_000499745.2 Eimeria mitis | reverse complement strand
TTTGCTCATCAGTTGCAGGGTCGCCGTTATACCTACAAATTTCGAAGCCCTACTTATACGTGTGCATTAAAGGGTTATGGCGTATTTGTCCTCCGACCTTACT
>NW_013570156.1:9438-9509 GCF_000499745.2 Eimeria mitis | reverse complement strand
AGGGCATAATTGAGGGCTTTTGGGTTTGTAGAGACTTGCGCCTCAGCCCACATTACCGTGATATTGTGGCC
>NW_013570156.1:8632-9233 GCF_000499745.2 Eimeria mitis | reverse complement strand
TCATGACCATGTTATAGCTGGACATCGTGGCAAGCGCAAAACGTTCCTTTCGATCAGTAAGTTATATTATCGGCTTGGAATGAAAGCAGACACAAACGCGTATGTTGAGTCTTGGGTGCAGTGTAGAACATCGAGAACGATATCGCAGAAACCGGCGAAACTTCTTCAACCACTGCTCATCCCTTCACGACGATGGAGCCATGTTAGCTTGGATTTTATACCGACTTACTTCTTACTCCTCGGGGTCATGATTCTATTCTTGTTATAGTCGATTCACTGACTTATCCCTGATCGTCCACGTGATCCGCCAATGCAATCCAAGGAAGCAGCGGTTGGATGGTTCCCGATAACGGATAAAGATGGTGCCCCACGGACATCTACGAGGTTGACTACATACTTAATCAGCGCGGCTCGGGAAAGGACGCAAAATATTTGGTTAAGTGGCGAGGTGCTCCGGAAGACTGTGTCACTTGGGAACCAGCAACCAATCTCACCAACTGTTCGGCTCTTCTTCGGGCATGGCGCCGTTCTTATAAAAGACTAAGAAACAGTCAGGAGCAACCTAATAAGTAGTCTAGAGTTATATACATTATATAAAACT
>NW_013570156.1:6620-8410 GCF_000499745.2 Eimeria mitis | reverse complement strand
GTACAGGGTATAATAGAGATGTTTTAGAGAGGCAGAAAATTTTGGCCGAAGGGGGAAATTGTAGTGCACTTGCACTACAAAGTACTGCGGTTAGAATAGGAAACTAGATAAGCGAATGAACTAAAGATTAGAAAAAGTAATAAGTAGGATAAACTGACTATAGTTTCGTATCAATTTAGACTAGTAATGCGCTTTACGGGCAACCGTATACCATAGTCGCAGTCTCATAGAGAGAGAGAGAGGCTGTAATGACCTCTGGGTGTTCACCTAACTTAACCCCTAACAAGTTACGTGCTCAGTAGCGTTGGATCTACCGTAACGGAGGAATATTAGCCAAATTTCAGTTAAAGTAAAACGTATTTCATCGTTTTTCTCGTTCAAAGAACTGTCCCCCCACCCGGGCCCTCGCCCCTTTCCACTGCAAGCCCACAAGGGGCTGCTCGCCGCGGGGTGCGACCGTCCCTGGCTACCATGTGCTGGCCCCCGTTCTCCCCTTAAATCTGCTACTATGGTAATGCGTCAGACTTACTTGTTAGATTAGGCTAAATAGGCTCGGATTAATAGTTTCCGTCATACTTATTTCGTCCTCGCTCCTTATATCTTCTAATTTATCTATCCGTATTAATAGCATTTACTTGTAGTGCTAGTGCACTACAGAGGCCGGTACCGCGGAGCATGGATCGGCCGTACCCTGCGGATCTAGCGGCCGCGGGGGCAGAACATTCTCGGCGGGAAATTTGGTTTTTAGTTCGGGTATCGACATAAACCTTTGATTTAATGGATATACAGTTAAATTGTTACAAACAAGTCATTCACGCAGTCCTTCGCATACCAGCCATAGTGATGATTGTCACCGGGTCATTACACATTCTCAACAATGGGCGACGGGTCAAACAGGAGAGCATGTACACACACAAGCTGATGACGCAACGAGCTCGTAAATAACATGGTTAGTCGATACGATCGAGCTCAATCGCTCTCCTACTTTTCTCTCTACTCCACCAACTGACCAGACGCACGCAGAAAGAGCTAGACGGTCAACAATCTTCCTGTCGGTTTACGGACAGGTGGCGTCACCTACAGCATCGCCTTCAGGATCGGGATATAGTGCGAAGATATTTTCCATTATTAAAAAATAGAAAGTGGATGATCTTCAAATCTGCAAGAGAAGATAATCTGTGGATTTCTGTAGCCGACGTCATTGAATAACTGCTGATACATGCTAGGCCATTGCTGTGTTTCGTGCGTGATGTGGGCTGGCTGGAGACCATACGCAGCACCCCTCCCATATCTACATTGAACTTCTTATAATTGTCTTTCTGTCATATAAAAAATGCAATAATGCGCCCATTTGACCTGCAAAATGCATGGGTTGACACCACTTAATGCTATTGCTCCTCTCCGAACGGAGTTGACCGGCAGCGCAGAAGCACCGTCCGCCACCGTTCCCAGCTCGGAGCTGACTTTCCCAGACAATGACATCTGGGCTTACCTTGAACGCAGGAGTTCGCCCATCTTAGCGCTTGCCTCCCTAGTCGCCACTGTTGCGACGGTGGTTCTTATCATCCAGTGCTTCAGGGCCCTTCATTCCGACAAAAAGCTGACGAGCCTTAGAATGAATGGGCGGACGCTTGCGGAAGGAGGTTCAGGCTCGTGTAACGTAGGCTTTCCCCAACACGTGCATGGTATGTATGTCACGCAGACGGCTAGCAGGGCGCACATTGAGCTTGTGTATGTTTGGTGGTTAGCGTGTAACCGAGACGTTGGAAGGGAACACAGGAACTATTATT
>NW_013570156.1:5459-6452 GCF_000499745.2 Eimeria mitis | reverse complement strand
GCATCCAGATGCACGTTTTGGCGTGCATCTGGAATAAGCTCTCAGCAGCAGGCGTTGTATTCTGAGGTCAATACTCCTGAAGACGGCTGTGTATTCGAGAAGCAGGGGGTGTTGGTTGTGCTACTGGCGGTAGTTGTATTAATTCCCAGTTGCCTGCATCTTGACTGGTTCTATAATACACGTTGACCTTCGCGTAATTCAGAATTCAAGTTGCTGAATGCGTTCTTCTTATTGAAGCTGAGGGTTTGTGCGCTGATACTGACGTAGACGACATTCGCCATTCCGACCAGTCAGCCTCCGTCACGCACCTGAAATAGTTCCTCCACTTTTTCATCTAGCATGGAATTCGAATCCCTTTGAGGAAAGCGGGGCCTTTGGTTCCTTACGGTCTTGCTGGCTTCAGCTGTGAATTGATACATTTGGAAGCCTTGAGTTTCCTAGCGCACGGTACACGCGTAACGCTGAAAGCCACTTTTAGATGCACCGGGTTGCATGTTTCAATTTCCAGGTTTGTCTGAAGTTCTCTAAATAGGCGAAGCGTAGGTAGCCCAATGTCGAACTTCGCCTTTATTTCTTCGAACAGGAGGAGCTCACTCACTCAAGTCGCGTGTTTCTGCACTGCAGGGAGGATCGGTTCTGTAAGCTCGCAGCTGTGGGTTCACAACGGCACCCCCGGTTAGTGAGCACTTGCAAGGCAGGTGCTGGCGGGCATCAGGCTTTCCGGCATTCAGGTGTTGTTGATGAGCAGCAGCGGTCAATTTCAGCAGACTTGCTCTTGCGCGGCAGCGATAGACCGGTCTGCGACTAAGCCTAGCCGATTTGTTTCTCACCATTGAGAAGGGCACCTTGACTTCTGCTCCGTTGATACAGGAGGATGTACGCTGAAAATATCAATAATACCTCGTAGTGCTTTTCTTGGGCAAGCGTACGTTGTGAGCGGCGACTGGCAATTGGTTGAGTTCTGCTCCGCGATGGCATGGGCGAGCATGCATT
>NW_013570156.1:0-5359 GCF_000499745.2 Eimeria mitis | reverse complement strand
TCGGTGTAACCATGCGGGGCCCAGGCAGGAAGCCCTAGGGAATACGTTCGATAGCGTGGGTCAGCCTTGAGCGCTGTTACACTTCTCAGGCGAGTAAAAGGAGATTGCTGTCCGTTAATTGGATCAACTAGAACTGTTTGTCGCATGTTTGAAGCACGTCAAACAAGCTCAGCCTCCTGGCGGGGGCTATGGGCACCTCTACGATACTGCCTGTATGAATGTTCGTCGGCACCCGGGCACGGCAAAAGGCGTGAAGCGGCCGACCTGTCTAGCGATTGCACGACACGCGTTACCTGTGACACATTGTGTACCAATCGGGTAACAAAATAAAGGAGGAAACAAAGCGCGCGCGAGGTCTTCTGGTTTGGTGCAATCTTCTTGGCTGTTTTGCTTTTGGAGTAAGCGCAACTTATGAATATGTCGCTCTTTTAGTTTCGCCCCAGTTTGGTGCCCGATAGCAGAACGTCGATTGCGCTACAATATAGTAGACAGGCAGATCGGAGGCCTCAGGCATGCGGGCACGTGTTGCTCAAGTAGGTCTTGAACATTTTCGTCTGTTGCTAAACTTCCAACAGGACGCTATTGGACACGGATGCCCTGCAATGCCAACAGAATCTTTTTGCAACATCCATTAGGCTTGCTTACTTGGTACGCTTGCCGCATCTGAATTAAGCTGCGTTTGCCTATAGGCAAATGTGCAGTATTTGGCGGACCGCTCGGGGACCTGCATGCGTGAGGATCGCCGGATTAGGCAGCTTGTGTGCGCGCATATATGCCAGCTGTGCTCGACGTCGCGACGGTGCGCTGTATAACCAGGACGTATGCATGTAGCCAAGGCTGGGAAGATGAGAATTGTGCAACAAATAAAGGCGCATATAGCGAGTCTGCAGCAGGGCAGACAAGTTCATCTTGTCGGTGCTGTTATGCGCACTTCTGCGTATCTGCCAGGAAGAGAGCAGGCGCGGATGGACTCTACACGATTGGAGAAGGCTGAGGTTGGCAGGCAATAAGATGTGGGAGTTCACCTTCCGTCAAACATGTTATTCGTTGGCATATAGCTGCTTGCACTGGGTTCCGGCGCCCCATATAAGTTTAGCTGCGCCTGCAGATAAGCGTATCTGCAGTACTTGGCGGACAGCTGTTCGAGTTGCATGTATGAACATCTCGGGGTTATGCGCTTTCCATGCGCACGCTTACGGCCGTGGTGTGGCGAAGTCGTCTCTGGTGTTTCGATCGTGAGCTTTCTAACCAGGAAATGTGGGCACAATTACTAGCCAAGGTTACGCCAGCAACTAGAAGCGGGTGTAGCGCCCCTGCAGCACGGCAGACAAGTTCATCTTTCAGCCAGTATGAGGGCCAGCATGGGCGATATCTGCTCGAGTGCAGATATGTGGTGTATGGAGGTCTGAAGGAGGACCATACTATCTGATATACACGTTGTACTTTGGTGCGTGATGCCTTGGAACGGGTGAGCGTGCCCGATATGACTTGAGGTGCTTCTGCCTATAGGTCTGTGTGCAGTATTTGGCAGACAGCTGTTAGATTTGCATGTGTGAGCATTGTGGAATTATGCAGTTTGTGTGCGCGCGTCTACGGCCGCGGTGTGGCGAAGCTGCATCTGACGGTGGGACTGCGCGCTCGTTTGGCCAGCAGTCATGCACATACTAACTAACTAAGATTGCGCAGCTGCAAGGAGTCCAGCAAGTACAGGCGTGTATAAGGCGTCTGCAGTATAGCAAACACGGTCGCCTTCTTGGTGCGGTTATGGGCATTTATACTTGCAGTACTATGTAAAATGGTACGGATCTTGCATGCATAGGGGCCGTCGGGTTATGCAGTTCACGTGGGCGCACCTACTGCTGCAGTGTGGCAAAGCCTTTCTCTCACATACACACTGCTGATTCGCTCAGACAGGACGCTTTCACTGACAACTGCAGTTGTTCTGCCCGGGTGTGGTGCTGTTAGTTTTCCAAATGTTCGGCTGCAAGGCTTGGCGCGTGCGTGCTTGCATGCATATTCGTGGAGGTCCGGTGTGAGGAGCCGTAGCTCGTTTTGCTTTAACCGTGCTCGTGTTCGGTGTTTACAGGGGACGAAGTGCTTTGGCGTTGCGACATGCGCTTGTGAGACAGAGCCTGGAGTGACGACCGAGCTCAGCGAACTAGTGGAAGTGCGGGAGTGTAAGTGCGCCCGGTGTTAGTAGGCAGCAGCGACTAGGCAATGATGTGCGTCAAACAATTTGCAGCACTGATTATCCGGCCGCTCAGCTACAATGGGGTCTAGCCTGCGTAGGATACAAGAGGAGCCTCTAGGAAAGAGGCGCGCAGCTAACGCTGCTGGGTCCTCAGCTGTTGCGCAACACGAAAACGGCACCGGAACGCCATGGGACTAGTTGTTGTTCGCAGAAAGCATTCAATCTGTCCTGCATTCGAGTAGAGTTAACGTTGAGATTTCCGCACGGACATTATTCTGGGCTGTTCACCTGCCGGCATGTATCACATGGACACAGTTGACACAGGAAAAAGGGAAGCGGGTCTGCAAAACATCCTATGTCTGCATGCACCTGACGTTGCAAGCTCGTGCCTCCGTGGTGTGGCTAAGCCTTCTCTGCCGTTACAATGCGGCGCCGTTTTTTCCAGGGACTACTCTCTCAACAGCAAACAAGTTTGCTCTACGCAGGCATCGTGCTGTGAGGTTTGAAGCTGTTTGATGGCAGACATGGATGGTTGTGTACATGCGTTCAGATTCTTGGAGTGGCTATGTAAGAAGGTGTGGAAGTTCGTCTTGCCTTGATCGTGCTCCTCTTCGGAATCTGCTGGAGCTGGGCACTGCAACGGGGTAGGAATCGGAATTAAGGGCATAGGCCGTCGACCTGCACTCATCTGATGCGTCAAACATGTCTTGAACGCTTTAGATTTACCCCCTAACACGACCCGATTCGACAGGGGCGCCCGATGCAGTCAGCTGCATTGAGTGTGTATTGAGCATGTTCTTGGCTCCCTTTGGCTCCCTTGCCTTGGTTGACTTTAGCTGCTTCTGCTGATCGGCGCATTCGCAGTATTACGGAGAGAGGTATGGATGCTGCATGCGTAAGGGCCGTCGGGTTATGCAGTTCACGTGGGCGCGCCTACTGCCGCAGTGTGGCAAGGCCTTCTCTCACACACACGCTGCCGATTCGCCCAGGAAGTACGCTATCACAGACAACTGTAGGTGTTCTCCCGGGCTATGGTGTTGTTAGTGTTCGGAATGTTTGGCTGCAAGCCTGGGAACGTGCGTGCTTGCATGCAGATTTGTGGAGATCCGGTGTGGGGCGTGGTAGCTCGTTTTGCTTTTACCGTGCTTGTATTTGGTGTTTGCATGGGGCGACATGCTTTGACGTTGCGATATGCACTGGTGAGACAGCGCCTGACGTGGCGGCCGAGCTGAGCGAACTAGTGGGTGTGCACCTGCAGCGCACCCGGTGTTAGAAGGCAGCAGCGACTAGGCAACGATTTGTGTCAAACGCTTAGCAGCGTTGGGTATCCGGCGGGTTAATTTTGATGCAGGCCCGCCTGTGTAGGAAAGGAGCGGGGCCTGTAGAAAATAGCAATAGCGAGGACCCCGCAGCGCACTTTGTAGCTATTGCGCAACACGAAAACGGCACTGGAACGTCATGCGGCTAATTGTTGTTCGCAGGAAGCATTTGATCTGTCTTGTATTCGAATAGCGGTAACGTTGGGATTGCCGCACGGACGTTATTCCAGGCTGTTAACCTGACAGCGTGTATACGCTTGTGCACAGTTGACACAGGAAAAAGGGAAGGGGGTCTGCAAAACACCCTATGTCTGCATGCACCTGACGTTGCAAGCCCGTGCCTCTGTGCTGTGTTAAGCCTTCTCTGGCGTTACAAGGGGCCGCCGCGTTTCTCAGAAAGCACTCCGTCAAGGGCAAACGCATTCGCTCTACGCAGGCATGGTACTATGGGGTTTGAATCTGTTTGATGGCAGACATGAATGGGTGTATACATGCGTTCAGATTCATGGAATGGCTATGCGAGAAGGTTTGGAAGCTGGTCCTGCCTTGACGGTGCTCTTGTTCGGATTGTGCTGTGGCAGTGTGGTTCGGCGTGGCCGTTTGCGCTTGTGAGACAGAATATGAGATCGCAAACGACTGCCGCAAGTTTGTGGCGTCGGGTGTGGGCAGGGCAATAAGTGCTAGACATCAGCATTGAGTCGGCAATAATTTTTGTCGAACGCTGAGTAGTAATGACGGTGACGGGCAGTTGCGTCCCGTATGATGGCATTCGCCCCGCGAGAATATAACAGCGTCAGCGAGCCGCGGCCGACACACGTTTGTGATTGCTAATGGGTCTTGCACGGAAGCACGCGAAGCTTGCAGTTTACTTTGTGTTTATCGAGTAACGCAGAAGAAGGGGCGAAGCGTGGTGCGGGAGGAGCGTTCTGGTTTGCCGAGATTCGTCAACCTGTTTTTGGTTGGGCCAAGGTGCAGGTTATGAATGCATGTATGTTTTTTGCCCGAGTTCGGCACCGTCTGTACGCATGTCGATAACACTTCAGCATAGGGCGGGGAGGCGAGCACGAAGCAGCCCCCCAGTGCCGTCCACCGGGACGGCATGCAACAGAGACCCCCCCCTGCAGCACGCTTTATGGTTTTGCAGTTAGTGTTAAGCTTACTTTTTGTTTGTGTGCCCTGGTTGAGTGCACTTGCGTCTGCCGATGGGAGCGTCTGCAGCACCTTTGCCAGAAAAAACGCGGCAGCCATGTGCGAGCACCATGGTGCTTGCAGGTTGCATGCATGCGACGACGGCGGTGTGCCGAAGGTTTTTCTAGCGTTGCGATCGTGCCGTGTTTTGGCCAGCTAGTGTGCACATGGCATTAGTCACAGTTGCGACGATGCGTATGCCTCATCAATCAGATTAGTTTGTAGTGCTCCTGCAGGTTTCAAGCAAGTTCGCTTTCCCGCAGCTGTTAAGGATACCGCCATATTTTAGCTTGTAGGGGGAAGGCATGGGTGCACCGGCGCATGCAAAGATATTTATGATGTTAGAAAGTGAGAGGAAGAGGGATTTCTTTCCACTGCTATCGTGCTGGTTTCGTTAAGCATCTGCTTGGGCGACGTTTTCTGGCGCTGCGATATGCGTCTGGAAAACAGAATCTGGCATGACAAACGGTCTCCGTGAACTTGTGACGCACCACGTGTACAATGGAAGACATGGAGAGGAGCTCGCACGGACTAGCCAGTGATTTGTGTCAAGTGCTTAGTAGAACTGGCCGCCAGTTGGGTCCACTTGCATAGTGCATGATGGCAGTTGGTCTGCGCAGAATGGGAATAACACAGGGCTGGATGCAGGCGATATACTTCT
>NW_013570155.1:9119-10169 GCF_000499745.2 Eimeria mitis | reverse complement strand
TAGGGGGTGGGGGGCTGCAGCCGAACGAAAAAAATATATATAAACAAATACACCTGAAATTTTATTTTTAAATTTCAAGAAAAAGAAAAAAAACAAATAATTATTTTCACCACTGCTGCTGCTGCTGCTGCTGCTGCTGCTGTTGCTGCTGTTGCTGCTGCTGCTGCTGCTGCTGCTGCTGTGCAGATACACAACGCGTGGTCTCGGGGACCCTTCCTTTCAGTAAACAATTGAAATAATATTTATTTTATTTTATTTTACTAATTTATTTATTTATTTATTTATTTATTTATAAATTTATTAAAAAATTGTAGTTTGCTGCAGCCCCAGCTTCTGCTGCAGCAGCCCGCAGCAGCAGCAGCAGCAGCAGCAGCAGCAGCAGCAGCTGCAGCAGCTGCAGCAGCAGCAGCAGCCGCGGTGTGCTGGTTCGTCTTCTCTATAGACCCCGAAATATAAATAAATATAATAAACAATAAAATATATTTATTATAAATAAAATAAATGTTTAATTAATATATAGTTATACCACTGCAGCTCTGCATGCAGCAGCAGCAGCAGCAGCAGCAGCAGCAACAGCAGCAGCAGCAGCAGCAGCAGCAGCAGCGCAACCAGGGGGCCCCCTGTCGGCTCTTGGGGGCCCCTAACAGCCCCCCCTAGTTTTGTGTTGCTGCTTGCGTTCTGCTCTCTGCCTATTAAATAAATAAATAAATAAATAAAATATAAATAAATAAATAAATAAATAAATAAATTTGTGTTTTTTGTCTCGCTGCTGCAGCAGAAGGGCAGGGGGGCCCCCAAACCCTTTTTGGTGTTTTAGGGTTTAGGGGCCCCCAGCAGCAGAGCAGCAGCATGCAGCAGCTAACATCTCCAGTCTATCGCAGCAGCAGCAGCAGCAGCAACAGCAACAGCAGCAGCAACAGCAGCAGCAACAATAACAACAGCAGCAACGGCAGCAGCAATACCGACATTAGAAACAGCAGCAGCAGCAGCAGCAGCAGCAGCAGCAGCAGCAGCAGCCAAGCATCTTCCCTTTCTCCCCCTGCGTATGCA
>NW_013570155.1:6951-9066 GCF_000499745.2 Eimeria mitis | reverse complement strand
CAGCAGCAGCAGCAGCAGCAGCAGCAGCAGCAGCAGCAGGAGCATGTATAGCTCCTACTAGTTTAACTCTGCTGCAGCTGTCTCCTTTTCGTTTGTCTCTGCTGCTGCCTTCTATAGATGCAGCAATAGGGGGGGGCCTCCCCCCCGGTACCCTCACCGAGATAGGGGGCCCCCCAGGCAGCGGCAAAACAACGCTGCTGCTGCAGCTCTCTTCTTCTTACCTAGCAGCAGCAGCAGCAGCAGCAGCAGCAGCAGGAGCAGCAGCAGCAGGAGAGAGTGGGGGTGGGGGTGGGGGGGGCCCCCTAAACCCTAAACCCTGCAGCAACACGGGGGGCCCCCCCCCTACTAACACTCTGCTTATAGGGGGGCCCCCAAACCCAAGCAGCAGCAAGCATGCAGGTGGTGGGGGCCCCCCCCCCCATATAAACAACTATATACAAAGGGGGGGGGCCCCCCTGACCCCAGAAGAGACAGGGGGGCCCCCAGGGTCTGTTGTTTACATTGACTGCGATGGAGGGTTTAGGGCTGAGCGTTTTCTTAGTATAGCAACAGCTACTCTTGCTGCTGCTGCTGCTGCTGCTGCTGCTAGCAGCAGCAGCAGCAGCAGCAGCGGCAGCAGCAGCAGCGGCAGCAGCGGCAGCAGCAGCAGTAGCAGCAGCAGCAGCGGCAGCAGCAGCAGCGGCAGCAGCAGCAGTAGCAGCAACAGCAGCAGCAGCAGCAGCAGCAGAAAGGAGACAGCGGAGAGTTTATTGTCTCGTTTGTTTATTCTTCGTGTTTATAGTTTATACGAGCTCAACCAAACCCTGCGCTGTCTCCTTTCTCTATATACAAACAAAAACAACACAACAACCCCACCAACACAAACACACACACACACAAGCACAGGGGGGCCCCCATCAACACCAGCGGGGCCCCTCCTAGCTCAGGGGGGGCCCCCCTCCCCAGGGTACGGGGGCGGGGGCCCCCCAGGGTACGGGGGCGGGGGCCCCCCAGGGTACGGGGGCGGGGGCCCCCCAGGGTACGGGGGCCCCCCAGGGTACGGGGTAGGGGGCCCCCCAGGGTACGGGGGCCCCCCAGGGTACGGGGGCCCCCCAAGGGTTGGGGGGCCCCCCTGGTCAGGGGGGCCCCCCCGCATAGGTTTGATAGTAATAGACAGCTTAAATACTGTTATTAATCCTGCGGTGGTGGGGGGGGGCCCCCAGGGTGTGCGTAGGGCCCTGCTGCAGACGGTGCTGCTGCTGCAGCAGCTTGCTGCTGCTGCATCTGCTGCTGCTGCTGTTAGCACCAAAACTATCGCATCGAGGAATCAACCAGGTATGGATTGTCCTTGCTGCTGTCTTCTGCTGCTGCTGCTGCTGCTGCTGCTGCTGCTGCTGTTCTGCTGCTGCTGCAGTTCTGCTGCTGCTGCTGCTGTTCTGCTGCTGCTGCAGTTCTGCTGCTGCTGCTGCTGCTGCTGCTGCTGCTGCTGCTGCTGCTGCTGCAGCATGAAGCGCAGCAGCAACACACCCAATGAAATTCCCTTTAGCGTCTTCAGAATTAGAATATACCGCTCTCCCCATGCTGCTGTTGCTGCTGCTGTTGCTGTTGCTGTTGCTGCTGCTGTTGCTGCTGTTACTGCTGTTGCTGCTGTTGCTGCTGCTGCTGCTGTTTCTGCTGCTCTTCCTGCTTCTGTTTTTCCTTCTGCTGCTTCTGTTGCTCTTGCTGCTGTTGCTCTTGTTGCTGTTACTCCTCCTGCTGCTGCTGCTTGCTGCTGCTGCTTGCTGCTGCTGCTGCTGCTGCTGCTGGTGCTGCTGCTGCTGCTGCTGCTGCTGCTGCTGCAGGTGCTGCTCTTTCCTTTCTCGGTCGTGTGTGGCCTCACCTCCCCTCGCTGCGTCTTCATTTATCTGGGGGCCCCCAGTGGGGCCCCCAATCTCCGCTGCGGCAGCTGCAGCTGCTGCAGTGTTTGTATGCAGCAGATGCTGCTGCTGCTGCTGCTGCTGCTGCTGGTGCTGGTGCTGCTGCTGGTGCTGCTGCTGGTGCTGCTGCTGCTGCACCGCTGCTGCTGCATATATCACAAGACGGCCTTAGAGAGTGGCCGCACAACAGCTAACTTGCACACAGCAGCAGCAGCAGCAG
>NW_013570155.1:5755-6660 GCF_000499745.2 Eimeria mitis | reverse complement strand
ACCGTTGTTGAGCCAACTAACCCTCCCCTATAAAGGAGTGTATAATCTGCTGCTGCAATAAGTGTTGCTGTTGCTGTTGCTGCTGCTGCTGCTGCTGCTGCTGCTGCTGCTGCTGCTAGAGACAGCGCTGCGCGTTGAGTATGAATTCGATTTGCTGCTGTCTCCCCTGTGGCTGTTCCTCCTGCAGCAGCTCAACCCCGCGCCACTCTTGCTGCTGCAGCAGCAGAAAGGCTTCGCGTTGCTGCTGCTGCTGCTGCTGCTGTTGCTGCTGCGGTTGCTGCTGCTGTGTCTCTGCTGTCTCTGCAGCAGCAGCAACATCCTTCTGCTGCGACCTGGATGACTTCTTTTGCTGCAGCTGCAGCCGCAGGAACTCCTCCTGCTGCAGCAGCTGCTGCTCTTGCTGCTGCAGCAGCAGCAGCTGCTGCTGTAGGTCCTCTGTCCAGCCACCAGCAGCAGCAGCAGTTGCTGCTGCTGCTGCTGCTGCTTCTTCTGGTCTTCCGTCGCCTTCCGTCTGCTGCTGCAGCAGTTGCTGCTGCACCATTTGCTGCTGCTGCGGCGTGGGCGCGGGCTGTGTTGCAGCAGCAGCAGCAGCAGCAGCAGCAGCATCTGCTGCTGCTGTGTCTACTCTGCTTGCTGCAGCAGCCGGCATCAGAGCTTCCGATAGTACTGCTGCTGCTTCCTGCTGCAGCAGCGGCTCAACAGCCTGCTGCTGCAGTTGCTGCTGCTGTTGCAGTTGCTGCTGCTGCTGCAGTTGCTGCTGCTGCTGCAGTTGCTGCTGCTGCTGGAGTTGCTGCTGCTGCTGCTGCGGTGCTGCAGGCAGCTGCAGCTGCAGCACAGCGCCTGCAGCAGAGGCAGGGGGGGGCCCCCCGCTGCTGCTGAGGGGGCCCCCCACTGTGGGGGCGTGA
>NW_013570155.1:5472-5718 GCF_000499745.2 Eimeria mitis | reverse complement strand
GCTGCTGCTGCTGCTGCTGCAGCTGCTGCTGCTGTCGAGGTGGAGGCCCCTGATGCGGCTGCTGCTGCAGCAGCAGCTGCTGCTGGTCCTGTAGCTCTTTTAGCTGCTGCTCCAGCAGCTGCTGCTGCTGCAGCAGCAGCTGCTGCTGCTGCAGCAACTCAGCTTGCAGCGGCTGCAGTTCTATGGGTGTCGAAGACATCGGCTGCTGCTGCAGTTGCTGCAGCAGCTGCTGCTGCTGCTGCATCT
>NW_013570155.1:5169-5372 GCF_000499745.2 Eimeria mitis | reverse complement strand
GCTGCTGCTGCTGCAGCTGCTGCTGCTGCTGCTGTCGAGGTGGAGGCCCCTGATGCGGCTGCTGCTGCAGTTGTTGAATATGCAGTGGTTGCTGCTGCGGCACTTGCTGCTGAAGTTGCATCATTTGCTGCTGCTCGTGTATCTGCTGCTGTTGCTGTTGCTGTTGCTGCTGCAGTAGTTGCTGCTGCTGCAGCAGTTGCTGC
>NW_013570155.1:4707-5069 GCF_000499745.2 Eimeria mitis | reverse complement strand
CAGTTGTTGAATATGCAGTGGTTGCTGCTGCGGCACTTGCTGCTGAAGTTGCATCATTTGCTGCTGCTCGCGTATCTGCTGCTGTTGCTGTTGCTGTTGCTGCTGCAGTAGTTGCTGCTGCTGCAGCAGTTGTTGCTGCTGCTGCTGCTGCTGCTGCTGCTGCTGCTGCTGCTCTGTTGTCTGTGTCTCCGCCAGCTCAATCATTTGCAGCTGTCTATGAATCTCATCCAGCAGCTGCAGCTCTTTATCAACCTCACACTGCTGCTGCTGCTGCTGCTGCTGCAGTTGCTGCTGCTGCAGTTGCTGCAGTGGCGTTTGCTGCTGCTGCAGCTGCTGCAACGGCACCTGCTGCTGCTGCAGCT
>NW_013570155.1:4288-4607 GCF_000499745.2 Eimeria mitis | reverse complement strand
CAGCAGCTGCAGCTCTTTATCAACCTCACACTGCTGCTGCTGCTGCTGCTGCTGCAGTTGCTGCTGCTGCTGCTGCAGTTGCTGCAGTGGCATTTGCTGCTGCTGCAGCTGCTGCAGCGGCACTTGCTGCTGCTGCAGCTGCTGCTGCTGCTGCTGCTGCTGCGCGAGAGGATGCGGCTGCATCAAAGGGAAGCCTACTGAGCTGACGGATAGAGGGGGCTGCAGCAGCTGCTGCTGCAGGAGTTGCTGCTGCTGCTGCAGCAGCAGTTGCTGCTGCTGCTGCTGCTGTTGCAGCTGGGGTGTATAGGCAGCTCCATAT
>NW_013570155.1:4120-4188 GCF_000499745.2 Eimeria mitis | reverse complement strand
GCTGCAGCAGCAGTTGCTGCTGCTGCTGCTGCTGTTGCAGCTGGGGTGTATAGGCAGCTCCATATGCG
>NW_013570155.1:1595-2942 GCF_000499745.2 Eimeria mitis | reverse complement strand
CTCTATATCGTGTAGGTCTGTCTGCAACACATACACACACATGCTGCTGCTGCTGCTGCTGCTGCTGCTGGTGTTGGTGCTGCTGGTTCTGCTGCTGCTGCTGCTGGTGTTGGTGTTGGTGCTCGTGCTGGTGCTGCTGGTGCTATTGCTGCTGCTGGTGCGGTTGTTGTTGCTGCTGCTGCTGTTGCTGCTGCTGCTATTGCTGCTGCTGGTGCTGGTGGTGCTGTTGTTGCTGCTGCTGCTGTTGCTGCTGCTGCTGGCGCTGATATACATACGACTCATGTAATGTGTGCAGATTCTACTGATGCTGCTGCTGCTGCTGCTGTTCGTGCTGGTGCTGCTGCTGCTGTTGCTGTTGCTGCTCTACCTACAGCTACAGTGGTGCATACAGTTGCTGCAGCAGCAGCAGCAGCTGCTGCTGCTGCTGCTGCTGCTGCTTGGTGTGTCTTACATTCCAGGGTGCTTTTTTCTGTTCTCTGCGGGTGCGGCGGCCAGCCGGGCTGACGCTGCGTGCTGCAGTTCGCTGCTGCTGCTGCTGCTGCTGCTGCTGCAGCATCTGCTGCTGCTGCTGCTGCATGCGTTGCAGCTGCAGCCGCTGGTGTCTCTCTAATAGCTGCTGCTGCTTCCTGTGAAGCTCCTGCAGCTCCCGCTGCAGCACAACTCGTTTATCAAGGGGCCCGCGTCGTCGCTCTGCTGCTGTTGCTGCTGCTGCTGCTGTTGCTGCTGCTGCTGCTGTTGCTGCTGCTGCGCTAAAGGGTACCTGAGGCTCCATAGGGTCCTCGTGGTGGCAGCAGCAGCAGCTGTTGCTGCAGCTGTCTTCGTCTTCTACTCCTTGCTGCTCATCCTCCCACTGTACATCTCCTGCTGTTGCTGCTGCTGCTGCTGCTGCTGCTGCTGTGCTGCAGCAGTCGCATGCAGCAGCAGCAGCAGCAGAAGCAGCAGCAGCACAGTCATCTCCACTGGGCAAGCAGCAGCAGCCGCAGCAGTCTTCATCGCCGCAGCAATCTGCTTCTCTGTCTGACTGCAGCAGCTCAGCCCCTATGTGCTGCTGCTGCTGCTGCTGCTGCAGCTGCTGCTGCAGCAGCTGCTGCTGCTGCTGCTGCTTCCCTTTGCCTCTGTGGTGTCTGCTTGTCTCTGCTGCAGCATCAGAGTAGTTCGCGCTGTTCACCTGCCACGTATTTTCATCTACAAACACATGCTGCTGCTGCTGCTGCTGCTGCTGCTGCTGCTGCTCAACAGCTGCTGCTGCTGCTGCTGCTGCTGCTGCTGCTGCTGGGCTCTGGGGGCCCTTTGATATGAGGCTGGAGCGCCGGGGGGACAGAGCGAGGCCCCGGGGGTATGGCCTCC
>NW_013570155.1:1025-1391 GCF_000499745.2 Eimeria mitis | reverse complement strand
TTTTTTTTTTTTTTTTTCTTTTTTGTTTGGTGTTATCTGGGGCCCCCTGCCTGCTGGGGGGCTGAGAGGGGAGCTGCTGTCTCCTTTTTGCGGCGTATATGTATTAAAAAGGAGACAAAATAAAAAAATAAAGAGAAAATAAACATAAAAAAGAAAAAAAAAGAAAAAAAAAGATATAAATTAAGAAAGAGAGAGAAATATATGCATGGGGGGGGGGCCCAGCCAGCCACTGTATATGAGACAGCAGCAGCAAGCTGCTGCAGAGAATAAACTTATTCTATTTTATAAAACTAAAAATAAATAAATATAAAAATTAAATTAAATTATTTAATATTATTAAAGAAAAAACAAAAAGAAAAACAAAAA
>NW_013570155.1:462-925 GCF_000499745.2 Eimeria mitis | reverse complement strand
AAAAAAGAAAAAAAAAGAAAAAAAAAGATATAAATTAAGAAAGAGAGAGAAATATATGCATGGGGGGGGGCCCAGCCAGCCACTGTATATGAGACAGCAGCAGCAAGCTGCTGCAGAGAATAAACTTATTTTATTTTATAAAACTAAAAATAAATAAATATAAAAATTAAATTAAATTATTTAATATTAATAAAGAAAAAACAAAAACAAAAAGAAAACACAAAACACCATCGAGGCCGTTGCTGCTGGGGGGGCTGGGTGGTGGTGTGGTGGTTGCTGGGGTGTACATGCAGCTAAAAAAAAAGAAAAACGTAGATAAATAAATTATATTTATTTATTTATATTTATAAATAAATTATTTTTATTTATTTATTTATTATATTTATTTATTTATTTATTTTATTCTCCATACAACAAACACAGTCAACAATATTGTGTACACCAGAATACGAAAACAAATAAA
>NW_013570155.1:0-362 GCF_000499745.2 Eimeria mitis | reverse complement strand
AAATTATTTTTATTTATTTATTTATTATATTTATTTATTTATTTATTTTATTCTCCATACAACAAACACAACCAACAATATTGTGTACACCAGAATACGAAAACAAATAAGAATAAAAACAAAAAAAGAAAAATAAAAAATAAAAATAAAAATAAAAACAAACAAAAATAAAAACAAATCAAAATAAAAACAAAAAAAAATAAAAAATAAAAAAAATAATTTAATGTTTATAATAAAAAAAAGAAACGAAACACAGCACCTGACTGCACTTCTCACTGCATCATATTAAACATTATGTTTTATAATATAATGTTTAATATGTTTTATTATATAAGAGAGAGATATATATTATATATATATAT
>NW_013570154.1:9072-9633 GCF_000499745.2 Eimeria mitis | reverse complement strand
GGATGCCGATATGAGTATCTGCAGCGTTTGGTGGAGCGCTAGAGCGCCTTAACGTGTGAGCATCGTAGGGTTATGCAGTGTTTGCGCGATGATATTTGGCCACGGTGTGACGCACCCTTGTTTGGCGATGTGACTGGACTTGCTTTTGCCAGATTGTATGCACAGAATTAGCAGGCAGAGCGGTGCACAGCGTTCAGCATCAATGCCACTACGCAGAAATCTGAAGCGTGCGAGGCAAATCCATGTCCTTGCCGCACGTGTGGGAATATTAACACCTCAGACTGTCTTATTACTTGCATGCGTCTGTGCATCGGTCCAACGTGAGGGAGCTACAGTCTGAAAAGACAGTCCAAAAGAAGTGGGAACTTGTTTGGCTTTAACCGAATTTTCCCTCGGTCTGTGGTGGCACGAGCGCTTTGAATGTAAGATATCCATATGGAAAGCAAACTGTGGCGTGGCAGACAGTCCTGGTAGGTTGATGATGCACCGTGTCGACTGCGGAATACGTAGTAGGAGGCACACATGGTGAGGCGATGATTCATGTCGAGCGGAGTGTAGCAT
>NW_013570154.1:6759-9059 GCF_000499745.2 Eimeria mitis | reverse complement strand
TGGAGGCCAGCTCGATTATGTATGACGGTAGTTGCTTTGTGTAGAACGAGGATAGCGCAGGGCGGCCCACGGCAGGGGAGGCGGCCAGAAGGCTTCGTGTAACTACGTATGATGCCTGCACAAAAGAATGAGCAATGGGCAGCTCATGCAACTTGTGAGTGTGCCAGTAGGTCTTTGCCGACATCAGTGCATCGCGACAAATAATTTGTTTCACGTAAATACGAAGGCGACGGAGGGAGCGAGGTCCTCGGTTTCCACCTTGTAGTGTTTCGCATATGTCCTAGAAAGCTTTGATTGGGGTTGGCGTTCCAGCAAGTTGCGATAAAAAAGAACGCACTGTGCAGCCAGCAGCATCGTCCGGCAGTTGGAATCAAGCGTGGGATTGGTGTGCTTGCCCTGGCTGGAATAGCCTGCCTCTGCCAATAAGTGAATGCGCAATATTTGGCGAAGTGCTAGGGTGCTTCCATGTTTGACTGTCGTGGGGCTACGCTGTTTGTGTGCGCGCTTCTACGGCGGCGGTGTTATGAAACTCATTCTGAAGTTGCAATCTCGCGCTGGTTTGGCCAGGACTGTGGCGTTAGAAAGAAACGCATCTGGGTGGCTCGTTTGTGGTTACTGTTCTATGCAGTCTGTATGCAAGGTGGAACGGAAACACATCCGCGCGCATGCAGATTGACGGGGTTGGAGTGTGCGGGGAGCTGGGGGCTTGTTCTGATTTTATAGTGCCTTTGTTTAGCGACAAGAAGGGCAAGCTGCTTCGGCACTGGGCATGTGTCTACCAGAAAGGCATTACAAACGATCTTCGTGAATCGATTGCGCACTGTCTGTCCAGCGGAATGCGTGTCATGAGGCACATGCGATTTGCACGGTAAGTGTTGTCAAACAAATAGTAATATTGAAGGCGGAGTCAGTTATAAACGGCTGTAGTTGTCTTCGGGAGAACACGAAACTCGAAGGCCGTACATGGGCCGAGGGTACGGGGAAAACAAATTGCGTGATAGCGTTCGCACAAAAGAACGCGGAGTCTCTAGCTCATTCTGTTCGTGCGACGCAAAGGAAAGTGGAACCCGTAATGCGGAACAAGCGCTTCTGGTTCCACGAGACTGTTTGAGATGCTTTGTGTTAGGAGGAAGCTCAATAGGTGAACGTTCCAATGATTGGTTGCCTCCGAGTGCGGCAGGCATGACAAATTGCCCACAGCACTCCAACATTTTAGGCAAAGGGGAGCTGGTATGCGTCCATTGGTTTGCACCGCAGAATGTTTTCCGTGTCTCCTGGACATTTCAAATATCGTTGGCCTTTTCAACAATAAGGGAATCGGCAAAGGCGCTCCATCCGTCCAGATGCGTTGCCGTGCGGTTGCTGTTAAGCTTGGGCTTGGTTCGCTCGCCATGGTTGAGCTTAGCCCCATCACCCGGCATGAGTTTAGGCACGTTTTGGTTGTGCGTTTGAAGAAATACATGAGTTAGCATCGTGAGGGTTATGCAGTGTCTGTGCACAGTGCACGCGTCTACACCCTCGGTATGGCAAAGCCTTTTCTGGTGTTGCGACCGTGCGCATTTTCGGCCAGGATGTATGCGCCTGATAAATAGCCAGAGCTGCAGAGCCTCGAAACTTTCAGCAACCAGAATTCCTTGTAGTTGGTTTGAAGCACGCTATGCAAATTCATCTTTTCCGAACCGGTATGGGTAACCCTCCGTCCCAGCAAGTATGCGAACAACAGCGGAATTATATACGCGTGCGCGCATATTGATAAAGTTTCGATGCGAGACGGGCATGAGCGATTTGCTTTAATCGCGATATCCTCTGGCTTCAACTGTAGTTGGGTGTCTTGCACCTGCACTGTATGCTCCTGAGATTGCGTGGAACATCGCAAACTACCGCGATGAATTGCTGAAGGCGTATCTGTGCAGCACAGTGCGTGGTAGAAGTAGCAGCAGGGTGCAGCAGCGAACCTGAGGTGATTTTCGTCAAGGCCAATAGTTGAATTGGAGATCACGCGCGTTGTGTACGATTGTAGGTGTTCTGCGGAGAACGCGAAGAGCGGGGGCCACGAAGCCGCAGCCGCCGACGCGGCGAACACGAATTGTCTGGACCGGCGGGGAGGTTGTGCGCACGTACGAGGAGCTCATAGCATAGGCAGATGTTTCTGGGGGTGCGTAACAAGCGTTTGAACTGTCTTATCTTTGGTCCACTTTCAATGCGCGAATGTGTCGCAGATACCATGTCGACGTAGCGATCGGGCGGCAAGGTGTTCTTAGCAGGTAGTACTAGACTTGCGCTTGATGCGCCGTCCCTGC
>NW_013570154.1:0-6659 GCF_000499745.2 Eimeria mitis | reverse complement strand
AAAACCAGCTCCGTCTGCGCAAAGTAGTATACACATTGTTTTTCGCGGGACTGGCAGACCTGCGTGCGCGACCATCTTGGGCGTGTGCATTTTGAATGCGCTAGTATTGGGCCAAGGCGTTGTGCAGTCTTCTCTGGCACTACGATCTAGTGCGGATGTTCCCAGAAAGTGTGCCCTTACGAGCAAAAGCACCTGTTCTGCGTGGGTATCGGTACTGCTACGCAATCAGGCTGTCTACTGGCACGTGCGGATGCAAATACGCATGTGCGTAGATTTATGGGATCTCACTGTTGGGCGGAGCGCAAGCCCGTTTTTCTTTGACCGTTATGTTGTTTGATCTGCTGGGTTCAGGCGCTTTGTCGCATGCATGCGTTTTCGGGACACAGCGTCACACTAGGAGCAATCACGGTGAGTCGCGGACGCACTATGCATGCACTTCACTACGTCGTACGGCACAGCAGCGTCTACGTGGTGAACCGTGGTAAACGTTTAGTAGCATTGAAGGCCAGCTTGGGTATGTATGAAGATGGTTGTTCTGCGAAGCACGGGATTAGCGAAGGGCGGGCAACGAGCGACGGCACGGCCAACATGAATTGCGCAAATACCCGTGAGGAGTGCATAAGAGAATACCGAAGGCGTAGCTCTTTTTGTAGCTATTCGGTAGCACAATTGTGCGGATCCCGCAGCTCAGGCAGGTGTTCCTGGTTTTCCAAGAACAGCTGAGCTGTTTTGTGTTCGAAGGAGTGCAGTGTGTGAATGTGTCACTGATGTTCTTTCGATATAGCCCTGGCTCGGCAGAATGTTCGTGACATTTCTCCATAATCGCGAGAGGCGAACACGGTACGGGCCACCTTGGTTTGCGTGCCTGATGTTCTTCGCCTCGAACATGTACGTTTCTGTTTCGTTTTTCAAAAGGACGAGATTCGATGAGGGCGCCCCGCGCAGCCAGCTGCGTTTTCATGCAGCAGCCATTAGTCTTGGAAGTGGCATGCTTGCCCTTGTTGAATTAAGCTCCGGATGCCGATATGAGTATCTGCAGCGTTTGGTGGAGCGCTAGAGCGCCTTAACGTGTGAGCATCGTAGGGGTATGAAGTGTTTCCGCGCTGATATTTGGCCACGGTGTGACGAACGCTTGTTTGGCGATGTGACTGGGACTTGCTTTTGCCAGATGGTATGCACAGAATTAGCAGGCAGAGCGGTGCGCAACGTTAAGCAACAATGACATTATGCAGAAGTCTGAAGCGTGCGGGGCAAATCCATGTCCTTGCCGCACGTGTGAGAATATTAGCACCTCAGACTGTCTTATTACTTGCGTACGTCTGTCCATCGGTCCAAAGGGAGGGAACTACAGTCCAAAAAGGCAGTCCAAAAGAAGTGGGCACGTGTTTGGCTTTAACCGAATTTTCCCTCGGTCTTTGGTGGCACGGGCGTTTTGAAGGAACGATATGCAAATGCGAAGCAAAATGTGGCGTGACAGACAGTCCTGGTAGGTTGATGATGCACCGTGTGGACTGCGGAGTACGTAGTAAGAGGCAGTCACGGTGAGGCGATGACCCATGCTAAGTGGGTTGTAGCATTGAGGGCCAGCTCGATTATGATGTAGAAGTTTGGTGTAGAGCGAGGATAGCGAAGGGCGGCCCACGGCAAGGGAGGCGACCGGAACGCTTTGTGTAAATACGTGTGACGCCTGCACAAAAGAGTGCGCAATCGGCAGCTCATTGCGTAGCTGCATGGTAACACAACTACTAGCGAGCCTTTAGATGTACAGGATGGTATTGGGTTTGCGACAATATTCAAATTGTTCGGATTCCAGAGTCTGTGAAATGCTTGCATGTGTTCCTGACGTACGTTTAAGCTAGTTGCTACTCGGGAGAGTGTTCGTAGCATATTTTTATAGCCACCAGTTGCGACCCTGATAGAGGCCACCTTGGTTGGCGTGCCTTCTATGTCTTCTTCGGCGTAAACATATAGCGTGTTGTTTGTCTACCAGCAAGAATCAGTTGAACAAGGACGTCCCATGCAACCTGCAGCATCCTTGTGAAGTTGATAGAAAGCTTGCGCTTCGCGTATTTGCCCTGGTTAAATCCACCTGTGTGTGCTGACATAAGCATATACACTATTTGGCGGAGGGCTGGGAGAGCTATTTTCGCGAGCATCATTGCGTTATGCAGTTTGTGTGAGCGTGTCTACGCTCTCTGTGTGACGAACCAAGCCTTTCGCAGAACGACAGTCTCGTGCTGTTGTACCCAGGTCTTTGTAAAAAAGCCAGACGGTTCGGTGTGGGAATGGGCAATTTTACGTTTCAGAAGGTATGAGAGCAGGCATAGTGTGCATACGTGCGCTGGAGTTCGAGTGTAAGGAGAAGCGGGAGATTGTTTTGCCTTAACCGTGGGTAGCGTGCTAGGTCACTGTGCTATGGTTGTGCGTGACAGAGGCGGGATAGTGCAAACGATCTAAATGAGATCCTAGGGCATGAGATGAGCGGCGCAGTACGCGGTAGAAAGCAGCAAACACGTGGCGGCCAGTAGCGGGCGCCTCGATTATGTATGGTTGTAGATATTCTGTGGAAAATGGGAGTAGCAAAGGGCAGGCTTCCGCCGGCTCGCTCGTTTAAATCCCAACGACGCTTACGCAACAGAGCACTGAACCCTTCGCTGATTGTGAACCTATCGGGCATCACAAAAGGACGCGTACACAGTAGAGCGAGGTGGCGGATTTGGTTTGGCAAGATTCATGGAATAGACGCGATATGCCAGTATCTCGCTGAATTTTTTTCATCCGAGTTCGGCGCCTAAAGGCAAGGCGCAATCGCGCTCCAGCATACTGGACAGAAGCAACCAGGAGGCAGGCCTTCTCTCTGCAAGGGTACGATCTTTCGGATATCGTATGGAAAAGGCCTAAACAGTGGACCAGGCGGGCGGTTCTGATTTGGTGAGACCGGTTAAACTGTTTTGGATTTGGAATAGGCGATGTTTACAAATATACCGCCGCTTTTCCTTTGTCGGAGCTCGGCACCTTTTCACCGAACGTCCATAGGACTCCATATTAGGCAGAGGGAAAAAGGATAGAGGCCTACCGCCTGCACACATATGGTGCTACACAGATGGTGCTTCAAGCACGTCCCGTGCATTTTCGTTTCTCGTTCGTCGTCGCACAGGATTCTATTCATCAGCGGTGCCCCGTGCAATCTGCTGCATCGCTTTGCAGTTGGTAGCAACCTTGCGTTTGGTCCGTTTGCCGTAGTTGAATTTAGTCGCGTCTGTCGATAGGAATATCTGCATTATTTGGTGGACGGCTAGGGTCCCTGCATGCGTGAGCATCGTGAGGCTTCACAGTTTGTGTTCCCGTGTCTACGGCTGCAGTGTAGCGAATCCTTCTATACCGTTGCGGCCGCTTGCTATTCTGCCAGGCAGTATGCACAGAAACAATCATCCGCATTGAAGGCGTTGCGAAGCTTTAATCAATTAGAACAGTTTGCAGCGAGTCTGGAAGATGTCAAGCCCGATCATCCTCTCCGCACGGTTGGGGGCACTGTTACTGTTCAGGTTGTATGAGAACAGGCTTGGTTTTAGATGTGCCTGAGTGCAGGTCAATGCTGTTCAAGCGTGACGAGAAACCGGATTTCCGGCAGCTTTAAGTACATATTCAAGCGGGGGTATCGGCTTTGCAATGTGCTTGCGATACACAGTCTTAACCTTCTAAAATTTCTAGGCTTGGTGGTCTCCCCAGCACAAGCGACGCGACACAGACACTCCATGCAACCAGCTCTATCGTCCGGCTATTGTTATTAAGCGTGCATTTAGCTAGCTTACGCCGTTGAAGTCGAGTTCGCCTGTCAATAGGGATATCTTACGGAGAGATGCTGGCCTTTGACTATAGAATGTTCATGCAGTTTGTGTACGCGAGGCCAGGGCCGTGGTGTGGCGAAGTCTTCTCTGGTGTTACAATCTCTCGGGGTTTTGCCCAGCAATTGCACAGAAGGTTTGGTGAGGGATTCCTGCTTTCCCTGTTTTGAGCATCAAGCAATATCTACTACTGAATGTAAACATGGATGAGTTAGTGACAGGTTCTGAAAGTGGGTTCTGCGTTGAAGGCGAGTCAGACGGCAGATCCAAACGTACGCTAGTACGCATAGAAATCCTTTCCATCATGTAGCAGCAAATAGATGTTTGTCACGCTTTTAGAGTGCGCTTCGTCGCGATTGCTTCCAATCGATTCGGACAAACCAACATTCCGCATTGCCTGCACAGATGAAGAGGTGGTGTATGATTGTTGCATCATGGCTGTGCTTGCACGTATGACTAGCGAAAGTAAAGGCTCAGCTTTTGCTAAAGTGTTGATTTCAGCTAGCTACAAACATTGGGGCTAGTGAAGAGATAGCAGCAGAGGATAGCGCGACACTAAAAAAACTGTTGGCTTGAGCAATCGAAAGAGGAGTAATTTGTTTCATCTGATGCACAGCAGGGGGATGGCAGATTCGTGCAACTATTTAGAGTGCGTAGGGCATCTGCAAGGGGAACTGCTAAGCAAAGCACCGCTTCCCCCTTGGATACGCTTTCTTGTGGCAGCACTCGCGAGACACCTCCATATCATAGGTTATCTTAGGCAAGATGCCCGCATGGGCTGTGCAGATCAATGGCCTAGCTTGAGCACCGTAAAATCCTGATATGCTAGCCGGGATGGCTTCAAAACAATGAAGGGCATAACGATGCACACTGTTCTATACTTGCAAAGATGACTAATATTCACCCAATTTTGCCAATCACGCAGGCGACTGTGTTTGACGCATGCAAATAAACTTCCTCGCAACTGAATAAATTTACTCCGACTGCGCTCTGAAATGTTGCTGGCTCTCACTGTATGCCTGCTTTTCAGGGCGTTATGGGATGTTTAGCTGTGCTGTGCGGACAGAGTTTCACGATACAGCTGTTGCTCGGTTCCGCAGAAACGTTCAGCATTCAGCACACTCTGGCAACAAAGGCAGCAGGTGTCTCTCTATGCAAGACAGCTCCATAGGTTACGCCTTGACGCTATCTTCAACAGGATGCACCAACAGCTGTTGTTGCGTCCCAGGGCTATCAGAACCTCACCCGGTAAATTGTGGAGGGCGCGGTGGAGTGAAATAGAAACGCGCTTATGTTAACAGGATTCCCAGGCTTCTAGCCAATCCACACTTGCCTGGGTGGAACTGGTAGAGAAGAATGGATATGCACGAATGCCTCAGCATTGGAGAAATGCGTTCATGTTACTTGCGGAGAAGGCACCGCCCTGGAGGCGTTCAGCTTCCCTCAGGTTTTACTTCACATGTGTACAAATGCCTGCTGATACGTTGGCGCACTTAATATTTTTTTGCTTCAATCGCGATATTTTGGGTGACAGCAGCAACAGCAGAAGGAGGGAGTACCACGTATTGAGACGCCTCTGCAAATTAAGCAACGGTCTCCAGGAGTCTTGTACGGTCCTCGCTTTTCCTTCAGAAAACATGACAGTTTGCTAAGCATGTGCGTATTCATTTTAACACGGGGTTTGTAAAGCTACACCGTAGTCAATCGCCAGAATATCCATTGTCACACGCGCAGTGGAACGCAGATTCAGTTTTGAAGCCGTTCTGCACTTGTTTCGTTGCAGAATTTGCATTTGAATTACCTCCGAAATTTGGGCTTCTGTGAATGCGCGCCTGCTGCAGTATATTTCAGAAACCTGGTGTCGCCCTTGTTGCTTGTGCGGCAGCACTGGAGTGAACTGAGGCTCACTAGAGTAGCGGTACCAGAGACCGGCTTCTCGGTTTACTGACTCCACTTCATGCTTAGGTGAAGTCAGGGAAAACTAAAATGTGCTTTGTCTCGTCTATGATGAACTTTAAGGGCAAATGGCTTTATCGATCTGCCGTTTCAACGCAGAATATTTTGGTCGCAGTCGACCTTGCAGAGCTAGACAACGTCATATGCCAAAATAGCAGGCGTTATGTGGTTCCTACAATTTCATATACTTTGTGTGGTGCGCCTACATTGTTAAAACCTTTGACCGTCTGGAGTTTTAGACTGTGGCAAGAAGTGTCGAAGGAATGCATCACACTCGTGATTGCGGTTCCTAAATCGTGAAGCTTTTGGTGAGCCCCTATGCGGTTAGCGTTAGATAAAGGGCAGGCACTNTTGCGGTTCCTAAATCGTGAAGCTTTTGGTGAGCCCCTATGCGGTTAGCGTTAGATAAAGGGCAGGCACTATGCGCAGAGCAACCTCGGGCAATGTGGCAGCCGCTGGCCGCTGACCGTTACCAGGTATGCGGAAATGCGTGCAGACATGCGTTTATGCCGTAAAGATGCCAATGGATACCACGCTGTAGGAGGTGCGTTTTTTAGCAAGGGCAGATGCAGATGTGTCTAGGCCAGACACCTCCTCGGCTGAAGCTAGACTATGACAGTCCAGCAAGCACCCATACATTTTCTTTGAACTATGTTGTTATATTACCTGCATACTCAGATTAATCTGACTCGGAGGAACAGTGTTTACCCTGCGTGCTGTTTTTGTGCGGTGGCCTGCTGCCTCTAGGTCGGCCGTGGAAGAGCGGTTCACCGGTTAGCCAACGAATACACGGACGGTAGGTAGAAACGTGATTTGTTTACCGTAAAAGGTTGTGGAGTTCCGTTTGATTTATCAGAT
>NW_013570153.1:10118-11434 GCF_000499745.2 Eimeria mitis | reverse complement strand
CAGCAGCAGCAGCAGCAGCAGCAGCTGAAGCAGCAGCAGCAGCAGCAGCAGCTGAAGCAGCAGCAGCAGCAGCAGCAGCACAACACCTGTAGCAGCAGCAGCAGCAGCAGCAGCAGACGCTGCAGCAGCAACAGACACAGCAGCAGCCACTGACACAGCAGCAGTTACAGCAGCAGCAGCAACAGCAGCAGCAGCAGCAGCAACAGCAGCAGCAGCTGCAGCAGCAACAGCAGCTGCAGCAGCAGTAGCAAAAGCAGCAACAGCAGCAGCAGCTCTTCTCTCTCTCTCTCTCGTTTCTGTCTCTATATCTCTTTCTCTATCTCTCTGTCTCTCTTTCTTTCTCTTTCTTTTTCTCTCTCTCTTTCTCTTTCTGTCTCTCTTTTTTTCTCTCTCTTTCTGTCTCCTTTCTGTCTCTCTTTTGTCTCCTGCAGCTGTTCTGCTGCAGGCAGCAAAATGTAATAAATGTTTCACTTTCTTGCTGCTGCTTGAGCCCGCTTTGCTGCAGCAGCAGCAGGAGTTGCTGCAGCAGCACGTGTTGCTGCTGCTGCTGCTGCTGCAGCAGGGGGCTGCTGCTGCTGCTGCTGCTGCTGCAGCAGCTGCACCCTTGCAGCAAGAGCAGCAGCAGCTCTTTGTCTCCTTCTGCAGCGCAGCACTGCGTGGGGTTGGTGTCTCCTTCGGGGCCCCAGGGGCCTCTGCTGCTGCTGCTGCTGCTGCTGCTGCTGCTGCTGCAGCCGCGTCCACCCCTTCCCCTCAACAATTCCATAACGTACGCCTGCATACACCCCCCACACACACCCCATACAAGTTACTCAGCAGCAGCAGCAGCAGCAGCAGCAACAGCAGCAGCAGCAACAGCAGCAGCAGCAGCAGCAGCAGCAACAGCAGCAGCAGCAACAGCAGCAGCAGCAGCAGCAACAGCAGCAGTAGCAGCAGCACTAGCAGCAGCAGCACCAACCGCTGCAGCAGCAGCACTAGCAGCAGTAACAGCAGCAGCAACAGCAGCAGCAGCAGCAACACTAGCAGCAGCAGCAGCAGCAGCAGCAGCAGCAGATGCTTGCCTTTGTATGTGAATGAATCTCCCCATACACCCCAGCGGGTCCTCCACCAGGGCCTGAGTTTAGGGGGTTCATCAGACTCTGCTTCTGCTATTGCTGCTGCTGCTTCTGCTGCTGCTGCTGCTGCTGCTGCTGCTGCTGCAGCATCAGGAGCAGCAACAGCAGATTGCTGCTGCTGAGGAGACACAACAGAAACACGCTGCATCGCCAGGGGGTCTGTCTCTACGGGGTACATCTCTTCTTCTTCCCACTCATCCAGCT
>NW_013570153.1:9840-10018 GCF_000499745.2 Eimeria mitis | reverse complement strand
GCAGCAGCAGCACTAGCAGCAGTAACAGCAGCAGCAACAGCAGCAGCAGCAGCAACACTAGCAGCAGCAGGAGCAGCAACAGCAGATTGCTGCTGCTGAGGAGACACAACAGAAACACGCTGCATCGCCAGGGGGTCTGTCTCTACGGGGTACATTTCTTCTTCTTCCCACTCATCCA
>NW_013570153.1:8760-9084 GCF_000499745.2 Eimeria mitis | reverse complement strand
GTTAACGAGATCTGCATGATCCTGAGGGTGTGGGGAGAGAACAAATTGCTGCTGCTGCTGCTGCTGCTGCAGCAGCAGCTGCTGCTGCAGCTGCTGCTGCTGCAGCAGCTGCTGCGGCGGCAGCACCCCGTGTCTCTTCAGGTGTATATACAGATACTTCTTAGCTGAGCATTCTCCCAGCAGCAAAAGAAACGAAGACAGCCTATAAGGGTGCCGCACGATCGCTGGCAGCGGACGCACACCTACACACAGCAGCAGCAGCAGCAGCAGCAGCAGCAGCAGCAGCAGCAGCAGCAGGAGGAGTTTGTTTGATGAGGAGGAGGG
>NW_013570153.1:8523-8660 GCF_000499745.2 Eimeria mitis | reverse complement strand
GCAGCGGACGCACACCTACACACAGCAGCAGCAGCAGCAGCAGCAGCAGCAGCAGCAGCAGCAGCAGCAGCAGGAGCAGCAGCAGGAGCTTGTTTGATGAGGATGAGGGTGGTGATGGTGGTGGTGAGGAGGAGGAT
>NW_013570153.1:7693-8018 GCF_000499745.2 Eimeria mitis | reverse complement strand
ACCGCCATGCTTCTGGTATCTAACAAAGTCAAAGAAAGCAGGATTAGTAGTTTTGTTGATAGCAGCAGCAGCAGCACCACCAGCAGCAGCAGCACAGCAGCAACACCACAACCAGCAGCAGCACAGCAACACCACCACCACCAAAACCACCACCAGCAGCAGCAGCAGCAGCAGCAGCAGCAGCAGCAGCAGCAGCAGCAGCTTACCCCCATGCTTCTGGTATCTAACAAAGTCAAAGAAAGCAGGATTAGTAGTTTTGTTGATAGCAGCAGCAACACCACCAGCAGCAGCAGCACAGCAGCAACACCACAACCACCAAAACCAG
>NW_013570153.1:7448-7602 GCF_000499745.2 Eimeria mitis | reverse complement strand
ACAGCAGCAAAACCACCACCAAAACCACCAGCAGCAGCAGCAGCAGCAGCAGCAGCAGCAGCTTACCCCCGTGTCTTTGGTATCTAACAAAGTCAAAGAAAGAAGGATTAGTAGTTTTGTTGATAGCAGCAGCAAGAAAGGAAGAAGAGAAAAG
>NW_013570153.1:6401-6743 GCF_000499745.2 Eimeria mitis | reverse complement strand
GCAGCTGCTGCAGCAGCAGCAGCATAAAGCTTCTGTTTACATCTGCTGCTGATAGGCTGTCGATGTCGCACACCTTCGTTATACACACACGCTCCTGCAGCAGCAGCAGCAGCAGCAGCAGCAGCAGCAGCAGCAGCAGCAGAAACAGGAAACGTAAAGAGCAGCAAGAGCATATACTTCAATAGCAATGACAGCAGCAACAGCAGCAGCAGCAGCAACAGCAGCAGCAGCAGCAGCAGCAATAGCCGATAGGGCCAAACAATTCTAAATCGTAACAAAGACACAGAAGGTTAGCAGCAGCAGCAGCAGCAACACCAACAGCAGCAGCAGCAGCAGCAACAG
>NW_013570153.1:5467-5823 GCF_000499745.2 Eimeria mitis | reverse complement strand
CAGCAGCAGCAGCAGCAACAGCAGCAGCAGCAACAGCAGCAGCAGCAGCAGCAGCAGCAGCAGCAGCAAGGTTGCAGCTTACAGTGCTGAAGGGGTCTTTGTTTTTGCGTTTCTTCTTCTTTCCCTTCTCCCCCCTTCTCTGCATGTCGTCTACAGGCTCCAGCATGCTGCTGCTGCTGCTGCTGCTGCTGCTGCTGCTGCTGCTGCTGCTGCCTGCAGCAGCAAGCTTCTGTGCTAGTGCTAGCTGCTGCAGCAAACTGCCTTTTGGTTTTTTGTCTCTTTCTGCTGCTGCAGCAGCAAGCGGGGTCCCCCTGAGTCCCCTTCTCTTAAGTGGTTGTGTTTCTATATTGTCTCCT
>NW_013570153.1:4718-4896 GCF_000499745.2 Eimeria mitis | reverse complement strand
GCTGCTGCTGCTGCTGCTGCTGCTGGTGCTGCTGCTGCTGCTGCTGGTGCTGCTGCTGCTGCTGTTCGCATCAGCAGCTGCGTGAGAGCCTCATCGCTGTCTTGATCATTTTCTATTTCTTCTTCAGCAGCAGCAGCAGCTTCTGCTGCTGCTGCTGCTGCTGCTGCTGCATCATCAT
>NW_013570153.1:3786-4618 GCF_000499745.2 Eimeria mitis | reverse complement strand
CAAGCTTCTGTGCTAGTGCTAGCTGCTGCAGCAAACTGCCTTTTGGTTTTTTGTCTCTTTCTGCTGCTGCTGCAGCAGCAAGCGGGGTCCCCCTGAGTCCCCTTCTCTTAAGTGGTTGTGCTTCTATACTGTCTCCTGCTGCTGCTGCTGCTGCTGCTGCTGCTGCTGCTGCTGGTGCTGCTGCTGCTTGTGGTGGTGCTGCTGCTGCTGCTGTTCGCAACAGCAGCTGCGTGAGAGCCTCATCGCTGTCTTGATCATTTTCTATTTCTTCTTCTTCAGCAGCAGCAGCATCTGCTGCTGCTGCTGCTGCTGCATCATCCTCATCTGCTGCTGCTGCTGCTGCTGCTGCTGCTGCTGAGCCGCATGCAGCATCTCCTAGCCACAGAGCTGCATGCGCGGGGCCCGGGGCCTCGCTTGCTGCTATCATAGATTCGAGGGGCCCCCGGGGGCCCCCCTCTTCACCCCAGTACCCTGTTAGCCGCTGCTGCGTGTAAGACTCTGAGCGATCTGCTGCTGCTGCTGCTGCTGCAGCAGCAGCAGCAGCTGCCGCTGCTGCTGCTGGGGGGGGGGATGAGCTCTGTTCTGGTGGGGGTCCAGCAGCAGGTTGCTGCTGCGGGGCCCCCGAGGTCAGCTGCCGCCTCAGCAGCAGCAGCTCCCACTCGCTGCTGCTGCAGCAGCTTATCCTGCTGCTGCTGCTGCTGCTGCTGCTGCTGCTGCTGCTGCTGCTGTTTGGGGGCAACGCGCAGCTCAGCCGCAGCAGCGGCCGCTTAAATATATTAATTAACATCCGTGGGGAGAGAAAAAATAAACAAAAAAAATTTCATCTTCGTGT
>NW_013570153.1:3489-3686 GCF_000499745.2 Eimeria mitis | reverse complement strand
CATGCGCGGGGCCCGGGGCCTCGCTTGCTGCTATCATAGATTCGAGGGGCCCCCGGGGGCCCCCCTCTTCCCCCCAGTACCCTGTTAGCCGCTGCTGCGTGTAAGACTCTGAGCGTTCTGCTGCTGCTGCTGCTGCTGCTGCTGGGGGGGGGGATGAGCTCTGTTCTGGTGGGGGTCCAGCAGCAGGTTGCTGCTGA
>NW_013570153.1:2340-2457 GCF_000499745.2 Eimeria mitis | reverse complement strand
CTGTTTGGGGGCAACGCGCAGCTCAGCCGCAGCAGCGGCCGCTTAAATATATTAATTAACATCCGTGGGGGGAGAAAAAATAGACAAAAAAAAATTCATCTTCGTGTTGCAGCAGCA
>NW_013570153.1:537-720 GCF_000499745.2 Eimeria mitis | reverse complement strand
TGCAAGCCCTAGAAAGTAGTATAAACCCTAAACCCTAGTATACGAAACCTAAACCCTAATATAAACCCTAAACCCTAATATAAACCCTAAACCCTAATATAAACCCTAAACCCTATTATAAACCCTAAACCCTAATATAAACCCTAAACACTAATATAAACCCTAAACAGTAGTATAAACCCT
>NW_013570153.1:0-226 GCF_000499745.2 Eimeria mitis | reverse complement strand
GCTGCCGCTGCTGCTGCTGCTGCTGCTGCGACCCTGCTGCTGCTGCTGCTGCTGCTGCTGCTGCTGCTGCTGCATGCATGCAGGTTTGGGTGTATCTACAAACAGAGGAAATTGTTGTTTTATTGAGTTTTATATAAAGCAGAATAAAATAAAATAAAATAAATAAATAAATAAATAAATAAATAAATAAATAAATAAATAAAGAGAGAAAGAAAGAAAAGATAGA
>NW_013570152.1:9054-10001 GCF_000499745.2 Eimeria mitis | reverse complement strand
AAATATGTATATATACAAAAAAAAACAGGACAAAGAATTGAATATATATATATATATATATATATATATACAAAACAAATAGAACGAAGAATTAAATAAATAAATATATGTATATATATATATATGTATATATACATATATATATATATATATATATATTTCTTACCCCCTATACGAACGCCCCCAACAGGCTCCGCTCGCCTGGAGGGTCCACCCGTCGGGGCAGCTGGCGGAGTAGTCCCGGGGGTAGGGGGGCCCAGGGCATCTGTGTATTCAAATAAATTATAATTTTTATTTTATTTTTTATTTTATTTTATTTTTATTTGTTTTGTTTCTTTTTTTTTTAATTATTGGGGGTTTTGGTGCTGTTTAATTCTCCATTTCTTTGCTTTTGAAGTTTACCCTTTCTACTCATGTTTTCTTTAGTGCTGCTAACGTAAGTATATATATATATATATATATATATATATGAATATATGTAGTATAAATAAATAATAAATAAATAAATAAGTAAATATATATATATATATATATAGCGTGCTTCGCCTACAGGTAGAGAGGTTTTTTTCGGCGTGCGGCATCGAGGCGTTGATCTAATGCAGACATCTCCGTCACATTATCTCTGAAAATAAAAAAAAAAAAATTTTAATTAAAAAATTTATATAAAATTTGTGATAACTCACGAAGCAATCTCCTGTACCTGTAGATATTTAGGGTTTAGGGTTTAGGGTTTAGGGTTTAGGGTTTAGAGAAAAACAAACGATGCTCCGTACGAGATCCTCCGTTGTGGGCAAAGCGTCAAAACCGAGCGAAAATTCGTTGGCGATTTCTTTGAAAATTAAATAAATTTTTGAAAAAAGTGAAAATTTTTTTTTAAAAAAAATTACTTTCGATGGTTTCCGCCATGCTCGCTGAAATTCAGAAATGAGAAGACGAAGACGATCGGG
>NW_013570152.1:7462-8768 GCF_000499745.2 Eimeria mitis | reverse complement strand
TATTCCACCGAAAAACTCTCCGGCCGCAGCTTCTTAGGAATTGGGGTGTATGGTCACCTCACCGCGTTCAAGTTCGTCGTCATTGCAATACCCGAGTCAGTTGCTTTTTTCATCCAGGATCTTCTTTTCCTTTGCACGTTTTTTATTTATTTTACATTTTTTTCCCTTTTAATAGCCTTTATGTGGATCAGGAAATACCCAGCACCTTCCACCCGCTTCGAGGAAAAGAACCCCGCGCGCAGTCGGCGGTTCTGTCCACCGGTCACGGCGGCGATCTGCATTTAAATTTTGAATTTTGGTTCTTTTTAGATTTCTTTTGAGTTTTTATATAATTGGTTTTTACCGGAAAGCCGCCAAAACTGCAACTTTTTCCTCCCGTTTCGCTGCACGAGACGAATTTGCGATCGCCGCGTCTTTTCAGTTTCAGTAGCTGCCAGCTTTCCTAACCGGTAGAAACTTCGACTCTCAGCAACGTGTATTTATTTTCATTGATTTTTTGTTTTCTTTGATTGATATTTTGGTTTATTTCTCCGTATTTACTCCTGTTTGAAGCGGCTTCTCTATCACCTCATCATGGATCCGCTGCGTTGCAGCTCTTCTTCTGGCGGCGTGGCAGGGCTGCGTCTTCCTGCAGCTCCCCATACATTTTATAATTTCTACAAGACGAAGATGTGCGACAGAGACGGGGGCCGTCCGTGTGCTTTCCCCGCTGTATGCAGCTTTGCTCACAGCCCAGCTGAGCTGCGCCCAGTCTACGACTTGACTCGAACGCGTATGTGTCCGCAGCAGCAGCAGAAGGGTTTCTGTTCTTCTTTGAATTGCCGGTATTCTCACTCCCCCTCTGAGCTCAGAGCCACAGCAACTTTCTATAAAACTCAACTCTGCATTCGCTTTCAGACACCAGCAGGCTGCCGCCACGGCCTCCTCTGCCGCCACGCCCACGGCCTCGAGGAGCTGCGGCCCGCCCCGGCTCCCCTGTACACTGTGCGTCTGCCTCGTCAAGCTGCAGCAAAGGTGAGAAAGCACCAGCAGCACCAGCAGCAGCAGCAGCAGCAGCAACAGCAGCAGCAGCAGCAGCAGCAGCAGCAGCAGCAGCAAACGTCAGACAGACACCCTGCTGCTGCTCCTCCGCCGGCGGCTGTTCCTGCTGCTGCTGCTGCTGCCGCTACTGCTGCTGCTGCTGCTGCTGCTGCGCGAGCTGCTGCTGCGGGACGGGTGGCGCTCAACGTCCCCCCCCGTTGTTTTATAGAACGAGAGAAAGAATATAATAAAGGGGGAGACGCAAAAAACCAACAGCTGCTGGATG
>NW_013570152.1:3287-7362 GCF_000499745.2 Eimeria mitis | reverse complement strand
GCAGCAGCAGCAGCAGCAGCAGCAGCAGCAGCAGCAGCAGCAGTACCAACAGTAGCAGCACGACACCGCCACCAGCTGCAGCACCAGCACCCTCGCCCACCGCAGTAGCAGAAGCAGCAGCATCAGCAGCAGCAGCAGCAGCAGCAGCAGCAGACTGCTTCGCCTCCACTCTGGGACCCCCCCCAGGCTTTGCTGTTCCAAGGCAGCAGCACGTGCATCTGCTGGCAGCAAGAATTCTATCGGGGGGCCTCGCGCGTGTCTTCAGCGGTCTGTCTCCTGCTGCTGCTGCTAACCACCAGCAGCAGCAGCAGCAGCAGCAGCAGCAGCAGCAGCAGCAGCAGGGTGCGCGGTGTATAGAGACTGTGCTGCTGCCGGAGTTGCCTAGGAGGAAGCAAAAGCAAACAAAAGAGAAAACAGAGACAGAAGAAACAAACAAATTCTCTCGTCCTTATAAACAAAATATAAAAACATTTATAAATAAACAAAAAACTATTGCTGCTGCTTCGTCTCAGCTTATGTCTTGGGCAAGGAATCACGATAATCCTGCTGCTGCTGCTGCTGTTGCTGCTGTTGCTGCGGTTGCTGCTGTTGCTGCTGCAGCTGCTGCTGAAGAGGCTGTAACAGCTGCAGCAGGAGCAGCAGCTGCAGCACAAAGTGCTGCAGCAGCAGCTAAAGACGCAGAAGCAGCGGGTCCTGCTGCTGCAGCAGTTGCTGCTACTGCTGCTGCTGCCGCTGCTGCTGCTGCTGCTGCTGCAGTAGGAGATGCAGGCACAGCAATCGTATCGCCATACACAGACGAAGAGATGCAGCTGCCCCGCCTCAGCAGCAAGTCAACCCCCAAGCAGCAGCAGCAGCAGGTGTTCTCTCCTGCTGCTGCCATCAGAAAGGCCCTTGAAGAACTACAGAAGCCAGCAGCAGCAGCAACAGCAACAACAGCAGCAGCTGCAGCAGCAGCAGCAGCAGCAGCAGCAGAGGGCAGCAGCAGCAGCTTCCTTCAGACATTGAGCTGTTTAAATGCAGCAGATATCGGGGGGGTAAATGTAAAGAATGGATTTTCTATAGGCAGCAGCTCCAGCAGCAGCAGCAGCAGCAGCAGCAGCACAACTACCAGCAGCAGCAGCAGCAGCAGCAGCAATGAAATAAGCGTGCAGACAACCGATATAATAAAAGAAATGGGGTGTTTTAGGAAATAGAAAAGAGAGTAAAAAAGGAAGAAAACAAAATAAAATAAAACAAAATAAAATAAAATAAAATAAAAAGAAATAAATTTGTTTCTATATTGAGGTGTACATACACCCCAAATGATGTTGTTTTGCTGCGCTGACAACGCAGAGCTGTCGGCCTCTACTTTTGTTTTTCTTTTTTAATTTTTGACTTTGATTTTTTTATTTATTTCTTTTTTTATATAAATAATTATTTGTTGTACTAGTTTGTTTTTTTATTATATAAATATATTATTTTTTTGTTTTTATTTTATTATAATTATATTTTATTTTTTTTAGATTACTACTTAATACTTATATTATACTGTTATTTATTTATTATATAATAATAATATTATATTGTTTTTTTTCGTTAGTAAGGATTTATAGAAACTTCAGTTTATTATTTTTTTTATAATAAAAACTATTTTTTTTTGTTTTTTTACAATTAATAAACATAATTAATAAAAGTAACTTAAATTTATTTATAATATAAATAAAGTTTTAGTTATTATTTTATTTTTATTTTTGTTTTTATTTTTATTTTGTTGTTTTGTTGAATTCGCATTTTTTTATCTTTCCTTTGTTGTTATTTTCTACGGGTTGATGCTTAAAGCTGTAATATGATATATATATATATATGCATATATATATATATTTATATATGTATATATATATATATATATATATATATATACAAATATTATTATATTATTTATTAATAATAATAAATAATATTATATTTTAATTTAATTTTTATTACTTTATCTCATTTTTATTTTATTATTATTGTTTATATCTATAGCTAGCGATGCAGTTCCTTGAGGAGGTGCCTATACACCTGAATTTGTTGTGTAGCTAGACAGCAGAATTCAGGTGTATACTGCGGCAATATTTGTGTTTTTTTGATAAAAATAAATTATATTATATTATATTTATCTCCTTTTATAATATAAATAGAAATTATTCATCGTTTATCCTCTTTCTTCTTTATTTTTTTTGGCTTACTCTACCCGCGAGCTGAGGTGTATGTACACCCGGCAGTCAGCAGCACAGGCGCTGCTGCAGCTTTTTTTTTTTTTCAGGGTAAGCACGAGACACAAGCAGCATCGACTGCAGACGAAAGAAAAGCATAAAAACTGAGAAAGAGAGAAGAAAAGAATAAAATATTTTGTTTTTTTTTGTTTGTAATAATTAAAATAAGCTGCACACCCAGCAACGTCGGCGGTGCTGTTCATATATCTATACAAATTCAAGTTCCAGCGGTCTATGCGTCACCAGCGTAGGAGGATAAGAGGGAATACGCGGAATATTTCTTTTATTGAGTTTAAAAATGTATTTATTTATGAAATTCTTTTTTAAAAATAATTTAATTTATTTAAATTTCCCGCAGAAACTCATCGAGGCTCTCGCTTACAGCCCGGCAGCAGTCGAAGCCCGAAGCCCGGCGTCGGCCGCAGCCATCGAGCCCTCATCATATGGGGGGNCAGCCCGGCAGCAGTCGAAGCCCGAAGCCCGGCGTCGGCCGCAGCCATCGAGCCCTCATCATATGGGGGGTGGAAATGCAGGAAAAAAGAAATAAAAAACATCAACAACAAAATAAATGAAAGTTTCATGCATTTGTATTTATTTTAAACTAAAAAAAGAATAATAACGGCCACAAATAGCCGCAGTTGGTGCTGCGATGTGCAGCAGCGGTTGAGCTGCCTAGACACTCGAATCATCGAGCTGCCTATACACCCCAAGTGAACACCGCGAGTTTCTGAGCGGTTTGTGTTTTGTTTTTTATATATTTTCTGTATTTTTTCAGTGTTTTTGCATCAAAAAGAAGATGAAGCGCAGACAATCACGACCAGGAGAGGCCCGGCTTACGGGTCGGCCTCAGCAGCCTCCTCTCTACGCCTGTCCTTCTTTTTCTTCTTTTTTCTCTCCTTCTTCTACACAAGAGCTAAAAACTCCTTTTTATTCTCTTCCTCTTCCTTCTGGAGCGACAGTAGGCCGTGGCTATGCACCCAGCTCAGCACANCTCCTTTTTATTCTCTTCCTCTTCCTTCTGGAGCGACAGTAGGCCGTGGCTATGCACCCAGCTCAGCACAACCCTGACCCCCCGCTGCTTCTCTCTCCTTGCTGATACTGTTCTTCTTTTTTCTTTTTTTTTTTCTGTCTATCTCCACATTCGCTTCAGTTTATACTCATGCATACACCTCATCGTCTTCTCCTTCTCCCGCTGCTCTCTGTGCTTCTGTGTTTCCTGCAGCTCATCAAAAATACAAACAGACAGCCAGCAGCAGGCGCCGCAGTGCACAAGCCTTTCTTCACCAGCAGCAGCAGCAGCAGCAGCAGCAGCAGCAGCAGAAACAACTGCAGCAGCAGCAGCAGCAGCAGCAGAAACAACAGCAGCAGCAGCAGCAGCAGCAGCAGCTTGAAGGTTCTCCCTCCCCTCACGCATCCCGTGCGTGCTGATGGCTTCTCTGTATGTCTTCTTAGTGCAGCAGACGTTCTGTATTTCTTTTGTTTATTTATTTTGTTTATTTATTTTGTTTATTTATTTTATTTTATTTGTTTTTTTAATTTAGTTCGGTGTGTATATCAACAAGCAGCTGTTTCTTCTTCATTTATTTTTTTATTTTATTTTATTTTATTTTTTTTTATTTTTTTTTGCTGCAGCGTACTGTATACAAACCAATGCTAGCAGCAGACGCAGCCCCAAGGAGCAGCTCATCAGCAGCAGCAGCAACACCAGCAGCAGCAACAACACCAGCAGCAGCAGCAACAACAAGAACAAAAGCAGCAGCAGCAGCAGCAGCAGCAGCAGCAGCAGCAAGCAGCTTCTCAGACTATGACTCTGAGCCCCCCACCCCCTTTATACAATC
>NW_013570152.1:2700-3187 GCF_000499745.2 Eimeria mitis | reverse complement strand
AAACCAATGCGAGCAGCAGACGCAGCCCCAAGAAGCAGCTCATCAGCAGCAGCAGCAACACCAGCAGCAGCAACAACGCCAGCAGCAGCAGCAACAACAAGAACAAAAGCAGCAGCAGCAGCAGCAGCAACAGCAGCAGCAGCAGCAGCAAGCAGCTTCTCAGACTATGACTCTGAGCCCCCCACCCCCTTTATACAATCTTCTGCTGCTGCTGCTTTTGCTGCTGCCTCTCTGCAGCAGCAGCAGCAGCAGCAGCAGCAGCAGTATCGCCTCAGCGAGCTGCTGCTGCAGCCGCGGGGGCGCGTACTACACCCTGTTTATATATTATCTGATTACGCAGCAGAAGAGAAAAAAAAAGAAAAAGAAAAAAAAGAAAAAACAAAAAAAGAACAAAAACAAACACAAACAGAAACAGAGTATATACAACAGCAGCAACATAAACCTATCAGCAGCGCAAGAAGCAGCAGCAGCACCAGAAGCAGCAGCA
>NW_013570152.1:1059-1431 GCF_000499745.2 Eimeria mitis | reverse complement strand
AAGCAGACAAGCCTGCTGCTGCTGCTTCTGAACCCCCTAAGGAAGAACCACCAGAAGCAGCAGCAGCAGCAGCAACAGCAGCAGCAGGAGAAGAGACGAAAAAAGAGGGGCCCGAGAGTCCTTCTGCGCGCAGCAGGAGCAGCAGCAGCAGCAGCAGCAGTAGCAGCAGCAGCAGCAGCAGGAGCAGCAGCAGAAGCAGCAGCAGAAGCAGGATAGCTAGCAGCAGAGAAGCAAACGAAAGTATGGTGGTGCAGCCACTGGGGGGGGCCCCCAAGGACGGAGAGGGGCCCCATAACGACGGTTGTATGGTTGCTGCTGAGGGTATAGAGGAGGAGCTGCTGCAGCCTGCTGCAGCAGCAGCAGCAGCAGCAG
>NW_013570152.1:0-959 GCF_000499745.2 Eimeria mitis | reverse complement strand
ACAGCCCCTGGGGGGGGCCCCCAAGGACGGAGAGGGGCCCCATAACGACGGGTGTATGGTTGCTGCTGAGGGTATAGAGGAGGAGCTGCTGCAGCCTGCTGCAGCAGCAGCAGCAGCAGCAGCAGCAGCAGGAGCAGCAGCAGGAGAAGAAGACAGTGCAGCAACAGCAGCAGAAGAAGAAGCAGCTAAACAAATAAAGAAATGGACAAAAGCCGAAATAAAAATAAATAAAATAAAAAAATTATATTATAAATTTTCGCGTGCGTTTGATGCTGGGGCTGTAAAAACCAGAACTTATTGTGTTGTGTTTCACGATGGTGAAGACCTAGACTACGTAAACCCTAAACCCTAAACCCTAAACCCTAAACCCTAAACCCTAAACCCTAATTGTAAACCCTAAACCCTAAATTGTAGAGAGTAGATAGAAAAATATAAATAGTAAAAACCAGAACTTATTGTGTTGTCTTTCATGATGGAGAAGACCTAGACTACGTAAACCCTAAACCCTAAACCCTAAACCCTAAACCCTAAACCCTAAACCCTAAACGCTAAACCCTAAACCCTAGATAGAAAAAGATAAACCCTAAATAGTAAAACCAGAACTTATTGTGTTGTCTTTCATGATGGAGAAGACCTAGACTACGTAAACCCTAAACCCTAAACCCTAAACCCTAAACCCTAAACGCTAAACCCTAAACCCTAGATAGAAAAAGATAAACCCTAAATAGTAAAACCAGAACTTATTGTGTTGTCTTTCATGGTGGAGAAGACCTAGACTATGTAAACCCTAAACCCTAAACCCTAAACCCTAAACCCTAAATTGTAAAGAGTAAAGAGTAGATAGAAAAAGATAAACCCTAAACAGTGAACAGTAAAACCCTAAACCCTGAACCCTAAATACCTAGACAACGCAAACCCTAAACCCTAAACCCTAAACCCTAAACCTTCACCCCTAAACC
>NW_013570151.1:27939-28565 GCF_000499745.2 Eimeria mitis | reverse complement strand
ATATATATATATATATATATATATATATATATATATATATATATATATATGTGTGTGTGTGTGTGTGTGTTTGTGAGGTGTATATACAGTCGAGAAACAAAAGGGAGATGCAAGCACACAACAGGTGTATCTGAACCGTTTATACAGATCATACAAATCAGGTGGGTATATAGAAATACAGCCACGCATGCATCCATCCATCCACACATGCATGCATGCATGCATGCATGCATGCATGCATGCATGCATGCATGCATGCATGCATGCAGCAGGAGAGTGTACAGACACCGCAGAGCGCTCTCCTCTCACCAGGTATGCGGCGCAGGGTATGACCCTCTTCTTGTCCTTGAGATAAGCCTCAGCCATCAACACCCCCGAAGCTGCCGGCGCGAAGAAAGCGGAGCCCGTCTTCAGCAGGCTGCAGAAATAAATATAAATACACACAGTTGCGCGTTGTATTCAGGTGTACATACACCTCAAATATAAATACATATATTGTCAGGTGTATAGGCACCATTCAGGTGTACATGCAGCTGCACCGTTGCGACGGTGCACACAACCTTGTATATATGCATATATATTTGTATTTTTGCGTTTTTTTGTTTTAGTGCAACAAAAACATACAT
>NW_013570151.1:0-27882 GCF_000499745.2 Eimeria mitis | reverse complement strand
ATATATATATATATATATATATATATATATATATATATATATATATATATATATATATATATTTCCTGCTGCTGCTGTGCTGCACCACTCACTTGACTATCTCTCCACCCCCGTTGCGCGTGCGCTGCACAATATCGTCGACATCTTTCTGCGTGAGCTGACCCATCGCCACCAAATCCGGGAGCGGGATGCCAGACACTGCATTCAGGTGTATACGCAGACACCGCAAGTAATGAGAAAAGAAATGTATCTACACTTCTATCTATGACGACCACTTGCAATCCAAACACTCAGCAGCAACACCACCAATAGAACGAACCACCGCCGCAGCAGCAGCAATAGCAAAAAGCGCAGCAGCAGCAGCAGCAGCAGCAGCAAGGGGAAAAGCAGCAGCAGCAGCAACAGCAAGAGTTTCAGTGTATGCAGAAGAGCATACCTGTGCAGTATCTGGGTAGGGGAACCATGGCGTCTCCGTGTCCCCCCATAACCATGGCTTGTACATCCTCAACAGAAACCTGCAGCTTCTCAGCTACAAAAGAACGAAAGCGGGCCGAATCTAACACCCCAGCCATCCCCACCACCTTTGCATGCGGCAAGCCGCTGCGTTCTCTCATCAGCTGCACCATTGCGTCTGAAATACACACACACACACAAACATATACACATGCTCATACACTTGCATCAATATATATATATATATATATATATATATATATATATATATATATATATATATATATATATATATGTTTCTGCTTGGCAAGGATGGGTGTAAGTATGAATTTGTGTGTTGCATTGCGGTGTATGTACACACCAAGGGGGTTGGTGATGCAAATGACGAAAGCGTCAGGTGCATGCATTTTTATGTTATCTGCCACTTCTGATATGATCTTGGAGTTTATGCTCAGCAGGTCGTCGCGGGACATGCCGGGCTTGCGAGGAACCTGAAAAAGAAAAAAAAATAAAATTAAATTAAATAGGAAATATATACACTACACTGCATGCATTGTCACCGAGAAACAGAAACAAATTATACTAAGAAAAAAAGAGGAGCTGAGCAGAATACACAATGCATGCATCCATGCATGCATGCATAGCATGTACATATTTATATAGAGCACAGCCTAGCAAGCAGTAGCTGAACTAGAAACATCCTACTGCATGCACTTGAACAAAAAAACAAATACAAGAAAAGTGCAAGCGCCAATGAAACTCAGAGCAACTGAAGACGCTCTGTGCAGCATCGCAGAGCTTTCATACAACATGAATATTGTATATGTTTGTACAGAAACAGAAACTTACGCCCCACCATCACCACTAACCCCCCCACCTGAAACACCGAGAAATACACCTTTTTATACAAGATTCAAGTTGTATGATGCTGCACAGCCATATAAGAAACGAGGAAACTTTGCTTACACCTGCGGTGACGATGACGACATCTGCACCCTCTAGCGCTGCGAATTGATTTGAACCAGAAATCCTGCAGTCGACGGTTTCAACGGGGCCGACGTGAGAGATATCCAGAGCTTTCCCTTGCGGCATACCTGAGAGAAGAACAGCACAACGCCGGGCCGGGCCATAGAGTGAGCGGTTGAACACGAGAAATAAAATGAAGGAATAGGTTACTACTGCTATTCCCTTTTGAAAAAGTATTCAAAAATATCCGCAGATTCTTTTGAAGGCTTTCTCTCGATGCGCCTCTCGTCTGCAATCGACGAACTGTCGTCCACGGCAGGTGCACGTACACCCGGTATGCAAGTAGCGCGATCATCTGCGTTTCGCAGCTGTTTGTATCTCAACGCCTCTCCAAAACACATCACTTAGTGCTACGGAATGTGTCTTATCAAGCGGAAGAGACGCAAAACTACACGAAGACGCCCTAGGGGACCGCTTGCCCGGCCCTCACCGCATGAACAAGAAGAGAGTTTTTCTCTGCTTACCCTCAACGACGTCGAAAATACTGACATCTCCTAATTCCTTTAGCGAGGAAAGAAATGCCAATACCGCACCAATCTGTCCTCCACCAACAAGAGCGATCTTTGGGCGCCTCATTTCGACTTGTTGAAAAAAAAGGAATGGAAACTGATGCAGATGACGCTGCTGTATACAAGCAGGCAAGCAGACCTCTCCTCTCCTCAACGGCAACAACACAGGCTCAGAGCAGCAGTCTTCGTTTCTTCCTAGAAATGAACAAACATTAAATTGTGTCGAATTCAAACCTACAAGAAACGAAGGGCGCTGCAGCGTGCTGCCGCGCCCCCGCAGCACACTAGCCGCGTCCCTTGGCTGTGCTGTGCAAGTTGGCTCGCCGTGGAGCCCCCCCCCCCCCCNCCCCCCCCCCCCTCTCAGCGCCTCACCTGCACACGAGAATTTGTTTGTTTTTTCCTTTAAATATATTTTTTAACACGAAGAACAAACGATACGGCATCCAATACACAGACACCTCACTTAGCCTGCAGCCTACACCACCCTGAGCTCGTTGATACGGCATACATGCCTAGACGCGCCTGAACAGTAAGCTCACTGAGTGGAAAGCTGCGCGTTTCGGCTGTACATACACCTAAATGTTTGCAAAAGAGAGTCTTTTTGTCTGTCATGGGGGAACTGCTAGCAATACCTCAACAATTGTTGCAGCACCAGCGACCGCCCCCCCCACAGGCGAGCATGGTGGTTGCCGCGGTGTCGTCTCTGCAGGGTTGGTACTTCTGCTTGCGAGCAGGGTGGAAACTGAGTGCGAATTAAATGTTTAACAGCTATTTACGCTATTTATGTTTGCATCGAGGAGCTTGTATATGTAGTATTGCATTTCTGAACTGGGTCGTTGCATGGTCTGCCGACAGTTGGCGCAGGGTCCTTCAGTTGGCTTCGGTGGCTGGTGTGTAGATAGAGGCAAGCACTACATAAATGTTTCTATAAATGTATTTAGATATAAATCATGAAACGAGGGAAGCTTGGTTGAAGCTTCCTTATGCACACACGCGAGGCTGCCCTGTACTACCGAGGTGCGCTGCAACCCCGTTTCAGGTTGCTTCCTCGCAGGAGCATCCAGGCCTGAGCTCAACGCCCAGAACGCCTCGGGACAGGGGAATGGGGTCACCTGCTCTTGTGAATCTCTTACTTAAACTATATACCTACGTTGCAGCTCGTTTCTGCCGTAGACTAGGGAAGTTGAACATGTGTGGGTTGGCTACTGAGGGCCAAGCAACTCTACAGTGTTATGATATGCATACAAAGGGGTTCGGTAAGTGTGCACCTAGGGGACCCTTGCGCCAGGAGTTGCAGCCAGTTGTGTTGCCGCTCGTCTCAGGCCTGCTACTATCGGGCTCTGTGCCGCTGTGCGCCGGATGCAGGCGGATGTATTCTCTACACTGCAGAGGCTCACCACCGAACTAAGACGCTCTAGCTTGCTCTTCAGGGCTCATATTTACCCTGTCCAGAACGATACTGACACGTAAAAGTACAGGAGGAACACTTGTGTAAGTCTATGTAGACAATATTTATACGTATCTTGTATATACTGCACATAGAGGCCAACGTCTGAAGAGTGTCTACACGACCCACCTGCCGTGCAGCACAAAACCCCACGAGCGGAGCAGCAGCAGAGAGGCGGAAAAGGAAAACGCCACGCAGAGTGTTCGCTCCCTGGATGATTCTAGAGGGTGTTTTCACGCCCTACACTGGCTGTACTCAGGAGAGAGAGAAGCGAGCTGTAGCGCTGTAGAGCAGCGTTTGTCTCACTCTGTGGCTGCCCTCTCAACGAGGCGCAACAACACCGCACAACCATACAGAAGCCTGTTACGCCACCCACCTCCCCCGCAGTTGCCCTGGCTCGTCTATGAGTAAGCTTATTCATATCGCGGCGGTCAGCTAGGTGCCGTGCTAGACAGGGAGCTAGCTAGCTGCAAAGGTAGATATACAAACTGGCAGCCACCTACACGCCTCATGTGCTGAAAAGGCTACGTGATGGGCTCCCCATATATATATATATATTGCCAATATAAGTGTGTTGCGGTAAAAAACATCGCTTCCTCCTGCTCTTTACTGCGCCCCCTTCTCCTGTGCGGCTGCGATCATGACGCCATCTGAAGACGCGCATGCAAAAAAAAAACAGCACACAGAAACATCAACAATCCCTACTCAATTACTTGAACTTATGCGTTTCACTCGCCGCGGCAGACTTCTTTCCTGTTCATGCACCCAGAGATGCCTCTCGCTGCTGCGCCACTCTTAACTGGAGCTGAAAGCGTGGGTCAGACCAGCAAGGAAAAGTTGATAGACTGAATGAGCTGCAAATGCTTCTGATACGGCGAAACAAAGAATTACCTACCTACCTATCGCCGGGACAAATTAAGAAACCCGATGCAAGAAAGCAAGTGTGAACACGGGAATTGCGGAACTAGGTGTTCACATGGCGTGTCAGTAGCCGACTCAGTCACCTTTAGCTGATGAAAAGAAAATTACGGAGTACACCGAAGGCTGCATTGCACTAGTTTATAGGGAACCTACGAAGTTTGTCGACTTGTTTCTTGAGCTGTTCAACGTTTTCCTCGTCAATGACCCATCCATCCTTGAGAGTTTCTTCTGCTTTTGGTTTGGTGAGTGGAACAACAATAATAAACTGCAACAGAGAAAAGTTTGGTGACCGGCCTTCAGCCACGTGGCGGAGAACCTGCATCTGGTCAAGTGCCTTGGGCGCTGTTGTTACGTCGGCGGGCTCTGGCGATGAATCCTGGAATATCGTTCGTTTTTCATCTCCTTTATCCTTCTTTTCCTTGTCATTTGTTTCTCCTTGCTGCTCGTTGCCTTCAGATGCGGTTGGCGCCGCCTCTTCCTTCTGCTCCTTCGCTGCTGAATTCTCGTCCCCTGCACCCTCCGCTGGAGCCTCACCTGCAACGGACAAATGGAAATGTGAAACAAGTGCAGTGATACATACACATACAGACACACGGAAAAACAGATGAACAAACAAAGAAACAAACTAAGACGGTGCTGAGAAGTCCGGATTACTGAGTAGAGGACAATCGCCCCCTGTGTACATTAACTAGACAGGAATCAGAGAATTATACACTTAAATATGTTGCTTACCGCCAGTCTTTGCAGCACTTCCTTCTGTCTTGTGAGCGTCCTCTCCCGTCTGTTCCGTTCCCGCATTCGTCTGCGATGCCTCATCAGCTGCACTGCCCACAATTTTATATCCATCGTCGCTCTCTTTAATGGCCGCCTAAAGCAGAAAAAATTATTAAGCAAGTGGGTAAAAACACAAATTAATGAATATACCGAGGAAATAGAAAAAGACGCGGTTGGAACGGGAGCTGAAAGCCGCACAATACACTGCAGGCTTTTGGCAGCTAGGCAGATCCCTCTCTGTAGATCAAGTATACTAGTAGATGCTGCGTTATATGCAAGGCAGAGACTCTCCAATGAGCTGGACGGCAAGAACTGGTGAGAAAGAAAATGTGCAAGCGCATTCTAGCCCCTAAGCAGGAGGCGCAACGCCCTGAAGGTGCGACAAGCTCTCGTTCCGAGTTAAGCAGAAACCGGCGGCTTAACTAAGCATATATACACAGGATATATTATACATCCAGCTTACAGCCTCGTGACGCTCGGAAACAACGAGTAGAACAGAAAAAGGAGCTTCGGCCAATGCAGCGTAGGCGTGAATATAACCGGAATATACAAACGTCAGGCGCAGACATTCCATCACCGCCTCGCAAACTTTCTTCTGCCCGTCAGCGTTCTTCATTGCCGCCTAAGAACAACACACAAGGTATCAGAAGGCCTCGGAAACAAGCATCAGCAACCAGCAGCAGCGAACAACAGCAACAGCAGCAAGGAGCTGAGAGTGAAGGAAAACCATGAAAACATACGCATAAAACCTCAAAGGATAAACTTGCAGCAGACGTAGAATGTCCACTTTGGTGAAGAAACCGGCAAATGTTAGCACTATTCTGCACTTATACAGACTGTAACGAACAAATTGTTTGCTGAGGGTTGTGTGCGCCTCCACCAGTGAGCCGAGCGTCCTGAAATATACTGAGCAGTGAGCAACTGAAACTCCATCTAAATGCTGAAAAAAAATATAGAGTTAGGGAGCTGAAGTTTGGTTACCGTTAGGCCCATCTTCAGTGTCCTTCTTCCGTTCTGCAACGTGAATCTGGATTCCTTTATGGGAGCATATACCGGCGGTTTAACCTGCAACAGCAGCATATCTCCTTCTGCTACCTCTGGTTTGCTGTGTGAGTATTGCTGCACAAGAGAAGGCATATTATTCTCCTGAAGCATCAACAGATAAACACCATCGCCGTCTCCCGTGATGAATTCCTTTGCCTGATCCACTGCTACAGCTGTTGCGGTTGCATCAGCGTCTGTCGTCTCGGGCTTCGGGCAAACCGCTGCGGCGGGAACAGGTGATGTCTGGGCCACGTTTGGCTCTGGTGGCGAATCCGAAACCTCCACCGCAGCTTTTCGCGTCTTCGGTTCAGCCGCAGCTCCCGGTTTTCCGCAAACAGCCCCCATTTTCCGCAAATACAGCACAACTGCCTGGAGCTGCACAGAGCTACACACCGCAAATAAAAATAAACTCAAGGCAGGAATGCATGAGTATGCCGTTGTGGTATGCTATTGAACGCAATCGAGCAAGAGGAAGCCACATTCCAGCGCGGACCAGCGGCATCACCATCACGCTGACCGTACCAACGTGCTCTTCTGCGCCCATGAAAGTGGAAAACTCTCGACTCTACATTAAGAAAAAAGTAAAGCGGATCTACAAAAAAACGTAGATATGTGCAGATAAACAGGGAGTAATGGAGCGGTGATGTGTTCGTAGCTTCTCCGGGGTATTGTTGTGTTGCTGTGCTCCGGCCTACCCTGGTGCCGGTGGAGAGCAAGTCGACGATTCCAGTCGAGATTCAAATATAATTTGACTATGTCAGTTAGGAAAAGGCATTCAACGAGAAAAATAACATTGAACTGGGAGCCCGACCCACAAAAAGGGAAAGCACAGAGAGCCCCGCAGCGGGAAACAAACGCACATGCGGATTCCAAAAGTGAGCATATGCCCTTGGCTGATGAGTTTCCTTCAAGGTCGAGAAAAAAGCAAACTAGATTAACTGCTATATTTTGGTACTAAAACACACCTAAGCACCTGCTATTTATGCGTTTGCGCCGGGCCTGGGAGTGGGCACAACTGTCTCTAAGCTTCGGGATCTTGACGAGGCTGTGACCAGCAACGAAGAAGTTCTCCTCTTTTCAGGGAAATGCATATTCTGTAAATGAGCAAAGAGCGAGAACAATATATAGTGGAGAGGATTTAGGTTCATCCGCACTAGTTCAGTGGTCTTATAAAACGCACGAACTGCACAGTGCCACCTGTGATCACTGAACCACTGCGTTACCGGGTAGCGGAGGCTAGAACTAGAAAGGCAAATTGAGTTGTCAACAAAATTTGTCGGCCTGTAGCCATGAAACACTTAGAGCTTTTTGCATGGTTTGCGTTGAGTTGGTATGTGCACGTATCTCAACTTGCCTGTAGCGTTGGCTGCCCGAAGTTAGCGGAGGGACAATTCACTTGGCCTCGGTAGGCTCCCTGCAAGCAAACACAAATGCTCAACAAGTGTCTACAGCGATAATGCATTTAGCGAAGATTCTGCATTTGTGCGTGCACGTGATGGTGTCTTGCATCGTTAGTTGCGAACGGTCGCTGCAACTCATGAACTCATGTCAGGCCGCCTCTTTCCCCGCAACCCGAGGCCCTGGGACGCTGCTCCCAGTACACCCAGACACAAGGAATAGATATCATCTGCTAGTATAGGACTCGTACAGTATCTCGTTTGGCTTCATTGGAGCTCGCGATGCCCCTCGAATGAGGCCGAACTCTCGCCCTACACCTGGTAGCCTTGTATGGCTCATCGGGGCAGGAACGAGCAGCGGACGCCACACCCGTGAAGCAGAGCAGCCTAGCCTGTAGCAGTAAATTAAAAGGAAGGAGAGGCCCTCGAACGTTTTCTGGGAATTTTTGTCGGCCGCAGCCCTCCCTTCGCCCGTAATGGCGACTGAGCATCATCGGACCGTGGCCTGTGAGGAGACCTACTGTCGCGAGCCTCGTGATGTGGCAACAGTTGAGGAAGATCTTGGTTTCCTTGACTTAAAGATTCTTCTGCAAAACTTGCCGGGAAAAGCACAGTTGCTGTTGGCGCCTTCTCTTCTAGACGGAGGCGCGTGACGATTGTGGCCGGATCTTGGCGGACAGTTCCCTTTCGGGGCTTCCATTAGCTCCATTCAAGCCTTCCCCAGATGCGCTGCAGTGTTCACTTATTCCCAGGACAGCAAGGGAAATGGCTACGGCGGAATTGAGAAAACTTAATAAGGGAAGCGGTCGATGGAGCGGTACATCGAGAACTATCGGCCCTCGGTGAAGAGAACTCCTATGGTGGACTCGGAGCTGGTAAATACTTAGCTCATAGCAGGGCTCTCCGCTGGGGAGAGGCGATCGGTTAGCGGATGAGCAGCGGAGAGGTTGAACTCGCCGAGATGACCGAGTACCTTCGCCAATGTAGAAAAAGCGCCACTTCCACAACGCCAGCCGAAAAACACGAAAGCGGGTTTGGCTGCGCATATTGGGAATGTGAATCGCAGACCAGCCCAGAAGGGGATTAGAGGGGGAAAGCGGCAGCAGCTAGCGATTCGGCACCCACAAAGACAGAAAGGTGCACCGCGCAGCATAATTGTTCGTTCTGCAATAAAGTATGTCACATAATTCAAGATTGCGCATGCACACACAATGCTAAGAAACTGGAGAAGCAATGCCTCGAGCAGCGACGCCACGAGAGCAAAATTCCCCAAACAGTGTGCGACGCGGCATTGGCGCCGAACGAAATGACAACCGCACCAAGTGATCCACACCTCACCAGCGTGGTGCCTATACAAGTTCATATTAATGCTCAGGGGTTGATAGTGCTCCCGGTATAAACGGAAACGTCCCTGTCTGACTCCACGTTAAACATGGCTGCAGGCAGTCAGGCCGCTAGGCCCACAACTGCCCATTTCCATACAGAGCCTGCGTCAGCGCGAGATTGTGTCGAGGAGGCAGAATAATGCCGGGCAAGAAAACACAGCAAATGAAGTCCAGCAGCCTCTTGCAACACCGGCGACGGCTCTACTGGATCCTCACCCCTTCCGAAGTACATATGGGAGCAAGTAGCCAAATAACTTCGCCAGCCGTCGGCTGGAATCCTTCTCCGTTTGTTTTCAGGTCAACGCGCTGGCATATCGTACACGTATCCTGTTGAGATATCATCTACCAATAATGCTCGTTTTCCTAAAGGGGACCGCCGAAGTTTTCACCCACTCATCCCAGAGAATGATAGCAATCCCATGGAAAAAGGGAACAATTGGAAGGAGAGTGAGATCCTGGACACGCGTGTAACAGCTTGCACAGGTTCCGGAAGACGATGGTACTACTTTAAGTCCTCAGGTGACTGACAACCAAAATGGGTTCCTGATGATCACTTCTGCGAAGCAGTCCCCCATGTGCATCTTCCCTACGCAACTCATCGGCTGCAACTGCAAACGTAAGAATTGGTGCGGGAGCTAAAGGTTATGTCGCATCTCCATGCGTCGCGAGTGGTGAAGTGTGTATACCCCTCTATCTATGCTATCTCTGGAAACATCTCCGCTTTTGCTGTAATCTTCGTTCCCTCCTCTACCTAAAGCTAGCTCGACACCGCTCCCGTAAACACCGTTAAGTTTCCATTTTGGAGTTGGGCCCCACCCTCTGTTGCTTTGCAACACTGGAGTAAGCGAGGTAGGTTGCAGGTCATCTCACGCCGCTTTCCCTGGCCTAGCCCCTTCAGCAGCCCCACCGTTCCTGGGACCGGAGTGGAGGTCAGAAGCTTATTGAAAACTCTTTTCTGAAGCTTTTTGACTATTCGTAGGTCCTGACAGCCCTCCAATAAGACCGAAGGGTCTCGGTATACTGTGAATCCTGGCCTAACTCCCGCATGCAAGCTAGGTTGCCTTTCGATGCAAATATTGACAATGTAGAAAATGCTAAATACTTACGGGGCCCTCATTAGCCAGCGTACCAAAAAATAGAAATATATTTTCCAGCCTCCTACATACCCTACTATACGAGCGTGTTGATTTAGGTCACAAGCCCAGGCAGCCCAATACGACTTCCCATACCCAGAACGAAAGTTCGTTGGAAAGCGAGTATTCCTCCTTCAGATGCGCAGATTCCAGAGGAGCCACTCAATTTAGCGTATAAGGACATAGAGCCCCCAACAAAAGTGGCCGTGGCCAGGTTTCATCATCAGAGTCCCCAGCGATAGATTGGTGGGATGCATCCAGACACCGTCAGTCGACGAAGATTGTCGATACAAGTGTGGAACAACTGGAGACAAACGCATTGGCAACGGTACATGTGTGTCCAGCTATCTCAGCGGACAAATGGCAGCTCTGCACCCGGCACTGCAGAGGCACAGAAAACACAGGCGCCATGAACCTACGAGTTCAGATGAAGCGTTCGGCAGCTTCACCAACGAACGAGACCATGCAAAACCTGGGCAACGCCTTGAAAATCGTCCCAGAAGGTAGCAATGTAGCAAACCTAGCCTGCATCGCCCGCAAAGGCGAAAAAACGGCAGGAAGACAGCATACCAAAAGCCAGCGCAGAAGGCGTTTGAGATGATGGTAGCCTCCCGTGCCCCCCAGATAGCGCAAGTGCAAGCGGGAACAGTTGCGAACGTTTGTGAACCTAAGGCCTAGAGCCCGAAATACACCCAGAGATCGAATCAGTGTGAATGTTTGGGGAATTCCAGCGTTAAAGGCAGGAAGAGATAAGTTATATGTACAAATGGGCTAGAAAGGGACTTCACAAGCCTGCGTAGCAAACACATAGTTGCGAAGAAGAAGGAGCGTTCCTTGCAATGCCCAGCGGCCCGGGTTAGCAGAGCCAAAACACAACGCCGCAGCCTCTGTGAGTGTCAGAAGCACCTGCTGTGTTTTCTATGGTTAGACCCCGCCGATTCCTTTGTGCATGGACCCTAGAAGGATCTTATAGGCTGCTGACATGAAGCACCCGAAGTGGTATAACCTGTGCTTTGAGTTCTTGGCAATAGCCATTTGACTGTTGAATGCGTAAGACGTGCCCACGCCGGCTGTACGCACAGTACAAGGGCCTTCAGGGTGGGCGTGCAGAGTGCCTGGGTCCTACGTGAATTTGCAGGCAGGCCGTGTAGACTACCGTATGCACAAACAAGCCCTTCTGTAGAGTCGCTACGGCTGCCGCTTGAGCGGATCGGACCAGGCCCCACTGTAGAGGCTCTGCTTCTGTCCATGCTACCTGACATCTGTGCCAAAAAAACAACTTCACGTGGATATGCGGACGTGAAAGCTGTGACAGCTTCTGTACAATTGAGGTGACTCCGTGGAGGAGTTGCTGCACGGTTGCTGCACGGTTGTGTCGGCGAAGCTAGATGAAGCATCGAACATCCTACGCGTTCGCGTTTCTAGATAACGGCCAGGATTTCTTATAGAGCAGTACTGCTGAAACTCGTCAGCAATGCGCCCTCGTCTGCTCGTCCTTGTATGCAGTCCTCGCTGACGTCCACGCTGCCAACAAAAAGCTGGGAGACCTATGCAAAGTTGACTGTTCTTCGCTTCACCCCTGTTAGAGCTGGAGTAAGCCTGCATTATTTCTACAACTTTCCAGGCTTGTCTGATGAAACGAATCAGCTTACCTACACACTGAAAAGCTGTTGGTGCTTAAGAGCATCGGCAGCTTAGTAACACGCTGTGCGCCGTTGAGCACATCGGCAGCTGCGCGAACTCGTCTTGTGAGCGTATCTGCATCATTGTGATAAGACTCACTAGAGAGATCGCACTGTGCAGCCGCATTCGCGGCACAGAAATAGTTTACGCTGCAAAGAAATCGTTTGTGAGCAGCTCATCGCATACACCTAACCGTACCTGTTGCTTTAGCCATGGCACTCCCTTCTGTGCCACGGCAAAAATTTGTTACAATTTGCCTACTACATCGCAACGCTACAAAACACAGTATCCTGCATACGAGAATGCAGATAAACGTGTCGACACTCCCCAACAGTGGGATGTCGAAAAGACACAAACGCCTGCGAGTACCGTCGAGCAACAGAAACATGATTCAAACCGTTGAGACAGTCCATTCTTCACGCACAATGCCGCTTCGACGGCGCCTGATGGCTTCCAAGCAGGGACCCTACATTTCATCTGGGTGAGCATCCTGTTGAGTTGGGCAGTGATTTTAAGAAGAGTTCTGCAAACATCATTTTATCAGATACGAATACACCAACCAAAAAATACCGATGCCCTAGGAGCAATCTCCATCTTTTCGCCATGGATCCCATTTAGGACCTTTAAATCGATGGTATCCCATAGGGGCGCAAAAAAGCAGAGCTTTCAGCGCGAAGACTTCTTCAGCTGGAGGGCGTTCTCCCCGTTTGTAGATATTCAGGGCAGCAATAAGCCGTGCTGCTAAATTGCTGTGAAATGTCGATATTTGTTTTCCGTTTCCTCCTGCAGACGAAACCGTATAACTCGTGTGAACTTTTGCTGTGAATTTTCCCCACCACAGAGGAAGCTGCATGTACTTCCCCATAACTTGGGAAGCACAGACGATTGCATCGAATATCATGAAATAATCACCTAAGACTTCAACAACATGAAACGCGGACGGAGTGCTTATTACTTTCTCGCCCCGAAACAAAGTTGCGGACGCCAGCCGCTCGACGGCATGCATGAGAATATCTGCATCCTGCTGGTTGAGTCTCCTCTTTGCAAATAACCTCCGCAGCGTCAGCAGGTAGGGATGGGGTGAAAACTTCCTCTGCCCTTTATCAAAGAGGGCTGGTACTCGGATATATCTCGGAACGACACCTTCCTCCAGCACCGGAAGCCGAACATATGCATGCTCTTTGATGTCTTCAAGTGAATGGAGTTTCTTTAAGCCTCCTGGACGCCGTCGCCTCAACGAACGCCTGTTTAGCAATTTACCAGTCTTTGACTTGCCAGCAGTAACTGAAGACGGTCCAGCTCCTTCCGGCCCTTCAGGACGACCGCCGATGCTTGGAATTTCCTCTAACCACGAGTCGGGGTTCAGCGCCAGCGGCTGACCATCCGGCCGAAAGGCTCCCCCAGGTGACTGCCCTCGAGTAAGCAGAGCTACCAGCTCACTGCTCTGTGGTTGAAATACAGTTTGCCTTTCCAGCAACTGCCTGCCTAAGTGCAGCTGCGCGGCAACTGGGAGACGCTCTTGCCTTGATTCCCGAGCTGCCGCGGTCTCTGACAGCATTGACACTAGCTCCGCTACCCGGCTTGACCAGTTACGTTCAGAGCTTGAAGATGCCCTCTCCTCCATAAGCCCCATCTCCTCCTCCAACTCCAAACACCCTTCTATGNGCTTGAAGATGCCCTCTCCTCCATAAGCCCCATCTCCTCCTCCAACTCCAAACACCCTTCTATGATGGCAAGCTCATCTTCATCGATGCCCTCCCCGCCCTCAGCCAGCTCCCGGCGTGTCACTCCTGAGACCTGGGATCTGTTGCGGTGAATCCTGCATATGGAGAACGATACTAAAATTATTGCAACTGAAACCGCCGCAGCTAGGAAGATACTGCGCGGCAGGTTGTGAAGTCGTGACCAGGGTGAACGACTTCGCTGCGTTGAATGGGCCAGTTGAATCCAAGTTTCCTGGCCAGCATATCTAATAGACGTCATTAAAATACCTTCTAATTATCTCTTGTTTGTAAGGGGGAAATACGATTTCCGTGTAGTCAGAAGCTGCTGATGGACTGATGGACGCGTGGCAAGACGGAGGGGTGTGGTAGCAGCGAGATCAAGGGTTCTCCCTCCGACAAAGTTGTCGGGACCATCAAAGAGGTAAATATATTAGCAGCCATATGTAACTATGTTAACCGGGGAGGCATCACAGAACTGAAAAGCCGGTGTTCTTGACGGGGCTAACAAGAGGTTCCTGCATTCCGTTCCACTGGGAAGGATGGCTTTGCAATAAGTACAAAACCTGAAACGAACCTATGCCGCACGGTTGCCAGTGCGGGCTAGAACTGCCCCAATAAATCCGGACGACATTACCTATTTGTTCTGTAATGACTGAATTGTTGTTGGGAAGGTGAGGATAGCTGTGAGGGGAAGTACATCGCGATGGGGGTGACAGGTTCCCAACCGTGTCGTCATGGAGATGCTCGACCGCTGGCAACGTTACCTGATTCATATAAAACCCATCTCAGTTTTTCCTTATAGCACAGTTTTCTTACTGGAAAAAAGAGCCAATTAACCTCTATTTTTAGTCGTCATACACAGTGTAGCTCGCGCTGCGAACAACAGCAGCCTTCTAAAGACATCGCCGCTCCAGCCTTTTTCGGCTTTAGCCCCAGGCTAGGAGAGCGATGAATTCCAAATCATTGGTGACGGCCTTTTTCGCAGAAATGAAGAGAGTCTGCCCTTTGTCTCACTGTTAAACGCAGTTGATCTAGCGACAGTCCTTAGCCGAGGACCATTGTGAGCAGCAATAGGATCGAGTGACAGATACTGCATCTTGCCACCCCTCCAGTCTTCAGCGCGCCCGCAGCACAGCTGCAAGAGGGCATGGGACTGGTGACGAGAGAAGGCTGACTGACACGAGTCGCAGCACACCTTGTTGCAACCCCTGCTGCAATGCAACCCCACATGCAACCGCGCGCAAGCCTTCTATTGATGGAAGTACTAACACAGCACACAACAGTGGAATACTTATATGGCTCCATTAGCCATGCTGCCGGCAAGTAGAATTACAAGTAGCAACGTTAGACAGATCATATGGCAAGAGCATTCAATATTGAGGAGGTTAGGAGCGGGGGCTCCTATGTTTTCCCCCATAACAGGTTGATGTCACAAGTCCTGGGAGCTTAGTGGGACTCCCTGTAGTGTGACGAAATTGTTGGCAAGCGGACACTCCCCCTGCATACAAAAGCTCACCTTCTGCGTAACAGCTTCCAGTGCAAGTGCCACCAGCATACAAAAAAACGGTGAAGAGACCAGGCTTCCTCATCAACGTCACCTGAGGTAGGCGTTATGCAAATTCACTCCTAAAACCTGAGGCCTGCTCGTTTTTAGAACGGGGGGCGAGCGATATCGCTACTTAGCATAGAGTAAGCAAGATGTTCCTACTCGCTGACACGTGGGCAACTCTGCAAGAGGAACCCGCGTCGAAGGCACGTGGAAACGCGCTCCACCCCGGAAAAGCAAGGATATAAGGGATGGGATTCACAAGGGAACCACAGTAAACAGCGGGCGAAAGCAGATTGAAGAAGTGGCAAGGTATCGGTCCCTCAGCTGAAAGGGCCAGCCAACAGACACGCAGAAGGTAGACGGGCGATTAAAAGCTGCAGAGAAATACAGTGCAAATCTTCTCAGCGGGGACACACTGCGAGAAAACAACAGGCGCAAAGCCAGGGGCGGACTTGCCAAAATGAAGGGAGAAGCAGCGAGACAGCCAGGCTGTTTTTCCGTACGCCGTTTGCCAACTTTCAGCTGATAGAGAAGGATACATCTATGACTTTGACAGAACTAATTTTCCAGTGGTGTTGTATTTTGAACAGGGACAGGACAAAAACGTCGGTCAATGAATTAGATGTGGTACGGGAGTTGGGGTAGGCAAAGAACCAGAAGGGGATTAACTTTCTCTGTAGCGGTTGTACTGCAGCAGCTTTACAACCTCCGTGCGAAGAAAAGTGTAGAATTTTATTTGTTCAGGAAGTGTGGAGCAACTCCAATTATGCACACAGGTAGGGGTTCATAAGACAAAATGAAGAATGTCCGCGGTGTTCTACATCCACTAGCACTGCAGAGGTGCTAGAAACAGACCGCATGAGGCGACGAGTTTAGTTCGACAGCATCACCAACCAAGGAGACCATGCCCTGACTGGCATGCATCGCGGAAACCGGAATTCCAATCAAGAACAGAAGCCAGCAATGTAGCAGACCTAGCCTACAGCGCCCGTACAAGAGGAGCAACGGCAGCAATATAGCATGCCGGAAGCCAGTGCAGAGAAAGCGGCGGGGCTTGAGAGGGCACAGTCTTACTGTGCCCTGTAAGTAGCCCAAGTACAAACTGGAGTAGTGCAAACCTTTGCGGACTTAAGGCCAAGAGCCCCAACTACCGTAGGATCATACTAGTCTGGAGGTTGTGTGCGGCAACAGAGAAGCTATATGGGCAAATGGGCTAGAAAGGGACTCCACGAGCCTGCGCAGCAAACACATAGTTGAGAGGAAAAATGAGCGTTCCGCGCAAAGGAATTTCCGGCGTGGTCTGGGTCGTAGCGGAGCCAAAGCAGGCCGCTGCGAGGGTGAGAGGCGCCTGCTTTGTTTTCTCTGGCTGGCTCCCGCCGATCCCTTCGCACATGTAATCCGCTCGTCTTTCTGGGTATGCATTCCTGAGAAGGGCCTTACAGGCTGTTGACGTGAAGCACCCGGAGTGCTATAACCCTTGCTTGGAGTTCTTAGCAATTGTTATTTGACGGTTGAATGCATAAGACGTGCCCACGCCAGCGGTATGCACGATACAAGGGCCTTCAGAGCGGGTGTGCGGAATGCGTGAGTCCTACGTGAAGTTGCAGACAGGCCGTGTAGCCTCCTGTCTGCACAAACAAGCCGTAGAGTTGCTACGGCTGCCGATTGAGAGAATCGGGTCAGGCCTCACTGTAGCGGCTCTGCTTTTGTTCATTCCGCGTCGCATGTCTGCCGAAGATTGTAAAGCAATCTGTCCAAGGCTGGCTTGGCGAAGGTAGGTGGATGGCTTGAAGCGCTTGTGCTTGTTTATTCCCAGGCAGTGAAAAATGCCTCTACGTCTTACGTCAATCTGTTGGCGGAGAGATTGTGAAGGCACCTATATGGTGAATGCCTCCTTGTACAGGCTGAGGATTGTAAAACAATTGTATCCAGGTCACTACCGGAGAAGGCTGGCTAATTGGTTCGAGACTTTATGCTTCTTCGTTCTCAGACAGACAAAAAGTTATCTGCAACTAGTTTCCAGTACTCCTGCAACTGGTGAGCAGTGGGCCCTCGTCGGCTGCTGAGCTACACCGTTACCCCGTAGATGTGGTGAGCGCTGAAAAGAACACTGTCAACATAAACTGGGAGGCCTAAGCAGAGTTAACTGTTATGCAGCCTCCATCACGCATAAGCGGCCTGCAAGCTCGTGCTGCTTCCGCATCACTGCTAGGGCTGTAGTATTCCTGGATCTTTATTCATTAGTCCTACAGCTTGCCCGGCTTGCTTGAAGAACAAGCCTAGCTACACACTGACAAGCTATGGCTACCGAAGAGCTTCGGCAGTTCCGTAACACGCTGTGGGTCGTAAGGCACATTGGCGGCTGCGTGAACTCGTCTTGCGAGAAAAGGCCTTAAAGAAATCAAACTGCGCAGCCGCTTGCGCGGCAAAGAAACAGTTTATGCTGTAGGAATGAGCAGCTCATCGCAAAGCACTGACCATATGCCACTCCTGTACCACAGCAAACCATTGTCACAATTTGCCTACTGCGGCGCAACACTACACAACACAGAATCTTGCCCGCGGTAGTGCAAATTAGTGAGTTGAAAAACACCAACTGCGGGATATCGAAAAGAAGCAAACACCTGTGAGTACCGCCGTGCAGCAAAAGCACGCTTTAGGCCGTTGACACAGTCCATTCTGCGAGGGTGTTGCCACTTCGACTGCGTCTCATGGCTTCCACGCAAGGACCCTACACTTGATCTGGGTGAGCATCCTGCTGTACTGGGTAGCGACACAGTACGGCGTGAATTTAAGAAGCCTACTGCACTGAGATACGGATACATTAGCCAAAGAAAAAATGTCGACGCTCTAGCAGTTTCCATCTTTTTGCCATGGTTCCCATATAGAACTCTTTAACCGGTGGTGGCCAAGTGGGTAGCAGAACAGCAATTTCTTCAGCGCATATACTTCCGAAAGTGCAGGGCGGATTCCCTGTTTGTAGATATCCAGGGCAGCGGCGAGCCGTTTCGCCAAGTCGACATGAAATTTCGTAAGCTCGCATTCACGTCGCCCTGAAACGGGAAGAGGGAAATTCGTGTTGAAGCTTGCTATGAATTTGTCCCACCACAGATGACGCTGCATATGCTCCCCCAATAGTTGAGAAGCACACACGACGGCATCGAATACCATGAAATAACAACCGTAAGTCTCAGCAATGTTAACAGGTGAAGGACCCCTTGGTCCACTTCGGCTTTGGAACCACGATGTATTCACCAGTTTCTCAACGGCAGGCACGATAACATTTACATCTTCCTGGTCAAGTGTATCCTTTGCAAATAACCTCCGCAGTGCCAGCAGGTAGGAATGGTATGAGGGCCTCCTAAAGCTTTTATCAAAGAGCACAGATACGCGGATGGGCCTAGGAACGACACCTTCCTGCAGGACTGGCAGCCGAACGTACGGATGCTTTTGAATGCCGCCAACGTTGAGGAGATATTTGAGGCCTCCTCCATCCCCTTGCCTCGGTGCAGGTGACGCTGAAGCTTGTCCAGCGTTTGAAGCACCGTCAGTAACTGGTGAAGGCCCAGCTACTCCCTGCGCCTCAGGAGAACGGGTGATGCTTGGAACTGCCTCTAACCACGAATCGGGTTCCAGACCCGGCATCAGACCACCGGGTCCACCTGGTTGAACGGATGCATGGAATGCAGGAGTCTCAACACTTCCGAGTTCAACGTCTTCAGTCTCCAAATCGCTTCGTCCCTCCAGAAACTGCTTGCCTAATTGCAGCTGCTGCTCGGTTTGAACATGTTCTTGCATTGTTTGCTGAGCTGCGGCGGCCCCTGACAGCATTGAAACTAGCTCCGCTACCCGGCTTGACCAGTCTCCTTCAGAAGCGGAAGCTGCCCGGTGCTCCATAAGCCCCATCTCCTCCTCCAACTCCAAACACCCTTCTATGATGGCATGCTGTTCTTCATCGATGCCCTCCCCGCCCTCAGCCAGCTCCCTGTGCGTCACTCCTGAGAACTTGTACCTGCCGCTGAGAGTTCTGCATATGGATAACGATGCTAAAATTATTACAACTGAAGCCGCTGTAGCCAGGAAGATACCCCGCAACAGCTTGTGAAGTCTTGGCCGGGAATGTCGATTTCGTTGCGTTGGCTGGGCCAGTCGACTCCAAGTCTCCTGGCCAGCGTATGGAATAGACGTCATCAAAATACCCTCCAGTTTTCTCTTGTTTGTGAGAGGGAAAGACAATTTCCGTTCAGTTAGAAGCTGCTGATTGACTGATGGTCTCGCGCCAAAAGGTGACGCGTGTAGTAGCATCGAGGTCAGTGGCTCTCCTATCGAACGAGGTAACCGAGAAATTTAAAGAGGCAGATCTATTTGCCGAAGTGTTTAGCTACGTTAACTATTTAGGCATCAAAAAACGGAATTTCCCGTGTGTTTGACGGGGGTGGAAACCGGCCCCCCCACTGGGGTTCCATTGGGACGGCTGCAAGAATCACTCCAGAGCCCACACCGAGCATTGCCCTTCCAAGGGCCGGCTGGAGCAGCTCAAACGACTCCAGCTAATATTACCTAGGGTTTTACATAATAAGAAACTCTTCGGGAAGGTGCGTATAGCAATTGGCGAAACGCATGTAGGTTGGCGACGCGTGGTCCCCAACCGGGCCCTTGGCGAGGCGAAGACGAGCGGCAACTTACAGAGAAACAAATGTAAAGCTCGTGGCATACTTTCCTTGTGGTGCCTTTTGATCGTGTGCAAAAAAGTAATATCCTCGGCGCTCACTGCTTATGGGTCATTTGGAGGTTCGCCCCCCAATTTTACCTGTCAACGAGAAGGATAGTCCCTAAACCCCTAAACAGTCAAGCGTGTGCTGGGTGGCAATGGAGCCAAATCAGTCTGCCGCTGCTTTCGGGAGTCTGAGAGGCTTCTGCTTTTCTCTATGTATCTGGCGTCGGTCGCTTGCAGGTGCGATAGGGAGTGCTTTGTGCATTCCGCAGAATTCATTCGACTGATGCACACATAAAATGAGCCCAACCTGGTGGTATGAAAAAATGATCGGAGCAGGAGTGCGAAATGGGTAGGTCTTGCATAACGTTTCGGGCAGGCCAGAGTGCCTAAGTTAACGTCAAGAAGACACTTCTGCAGACCGCGCATGGCTCACGATGGAGCGGATCGGGTCAGTTGTCACTGTAGAGGCCTTGCTTCTGTTCATGCTATGTGGAAATCTGCCGAAAAAGACGTCGTGGTTATGCTGACTTCAAGGCAGTGAAGGCAGCTATGTGGTGAAGGCCTCCTTGAGCAGGCTGAGGAGTGGAAACAATTGCTGCACGGCCGTATCGCACTTTTNTGGTGAAGGCCTCCTTGAGCAGGCTGAGGAGTGGAAACAATTGCTGCACGGCCGTATCGCACTTTTGGATTAACGAGCTGGATGTTTCCAGATAGGTAAGGCATTCGCTGCCTCTAATGGCGACCCCTCCTGGAACAGGAGCGCCATGCGCCCTCATGTGCTACTGAGCTGCGCACCTAATCCCTATATGTAGGCTGCACTGCCGCAGACTCTGCCGCGAAAACTGGGAGGCGCATGCAAAATTAGGTGTTCTTTATCCTCTACTGAGCAACAGCTCCCTGCAAGTTGGCGTTTCTAGCTCACCACTGCTAGAGCGTGGATAGTCCTGCATCATTTATCACTATTTGTGTAGTTTGCCAGGCCTTCCGGAAGAAATGATTCACCTCATCTACAGGTTGCACGGCTGTGGATGCTAAGGAACATTTGCAGCCCTGTGAACGGCTGTTGCTGCAGAAGAAAGTCGGCAGTTCCGTGAACTTGTGAACGCACGTGCACCTTTTGAAAAGAAATTTAAAGGAGACGAACTGCGCAGCCACATTCACGGCCAAGAATTATTCTCCGCGGGAGATATAAGCAGCTCATCGCAAGCAACGAATAGTACTTGTTGCTCTAAGCATGGTACAAGCTTCTGTACCACGGCAAGCCTTTCTCAACATTTGCTTACCATAGCGCAATGCTACTCAACATTGAATCCTTCACGCAAAAGCGCACATTGATGCAAGAGCCCACATTAATGCAAGAGCGCACATTAATGAAGGTGTGCACATTAATGAGTTGGCACTGCCAACTGTGAGATGCCGAAAAGAAGCAAACGCCTGCGAGTACCGCCGTTCAACCCAAATCTGCTCTGCGGTGTTGACAAAGTCGATATCAGAAGGATGTTGCTGCTTGGACGGCCGTTCATGGATTCCGCTCAGTCATCCTACACTTTTGAGCTTGGTGGGCATCCTAGTGTATTGCTCAGTGGCACGCTTAGGCGCGATCCAGGAACGGAAAAGATATCCCTTCGACGCATCCTGCACACGTCGTCGTACGGATGCCTCTGCCGAGGAAGAAATATCCGCGCTTTACAAACACTGGCCATCGCGTTTCCATGGGTCCCACGTAGGACGCTTCAACCGATGGTTGCCGAGTGGAAAGCAAAACAACAGTTTCTTCAGCGTATATACTTCCAGAGCTGGAGGGCGCATTCCCTGTTTGTAGATATCCAGGGCAGCGGCAAGTCGTCTTGCTAAGGTGACGTAAAATCGTCGTGTCTCTTGCGCAATTGATTTTGGATCAGGCAACTTGAAGTCCGTGTTGAAGGCTGCTGTGAATTTCTCCCACCACAGATGACTCTGCATACTCTCCCCCAAAAGTTGGGAAGCACACACGAGGGCATCGAATACCATGAAATAAACACCCAACGTTTCGACAGCGAAAACAGGCGAGAAACGCATCTGCTTACTTCGGCTTTGGAACCACGATGTAGTCACCAGTCGCTCGACGGCATCTATGAGAACATCTACATGCTCCTGGTTGAGTGTCTCCAGCGCAAATATCTTCCGCATCGTCGACAGGTAGGCATGGTGTGAGAACCTCCTCTGGATTTCATCAAAGAGGAGAGGCACACAGATGGGCCTAGGAACGACACCTTTCTGCAGGACTGGCAGCCGAACGTATGGATGCTTTTGAATGCCGCCAACGTTGAGGAGATCTTTGAGGCCTCCTCGATCCCCTTGCCTCGGTGCAGATGACGCTGACGCTTGTCCAGCGTTTGAAGCACCGTCAGTAACTGGTGAAGCCCCAGCTACTCCCTGCGCCTCAGGAGAACGGGTGATGCTTTGAACTGCCTCTAACCACGAATCGGGTTCCAGACCCGGCGTCAGACCACCGGGTCCACCTGGTTGAACGGATGTCTGGAATGCAGGAGTCTCAACACTTCCGAGTTCATCATCTTCAGTCTCCAAATCGCTTCGTCCCTCCAGAAGCGGTTCGCCTAAGTGCAACTGCTGCTCGGTTTGAACATGTACTTGCATTGATTCCTGAGCTGCGGCAGCCCTTGACAGCATTGAAACTAGCTCAACTACCCGGCGTGACCAGTTACCTTCAGAGCTTGAAGATGCCCTCTCCTCCATAAGCCCCATCTCCTCCTCCAACTCCAAACACCCTTCTATGNGCTTGAAGATGCCCTCTCCTCCATAAGCCCCATCTCCTCCTCCAACTCCAAACACCCTTCTATGATGGCATGCTCTTCTTCATCGATGCCCTCCCCGCCCTCAGCCAGCTCCCGGTGTGTCACTCCTGAGAACATGTCTCTGCTGAGGAGAGTCCTGCATATGGAGAAAGATGCTAAAATTATTACAACTGAAACCGCTGTGGCTAGGACGAAACGGAGGGACGGTTTCTGAAGGGGTGACCGGGAAGGCCGACTTCGTTTCGTTGGCTGGGCCAGTCGACTCCAAGTTTCCTGGCCAACGTATGAAGCATGCATCACTAAAGGCTCCTCAAATTCTCTCGTCTTCTCGAGAGGCAGTGACAAATTCCGTGCGATCAGTTGCTGCTGATCGTCTGTTGGCCCCGTGGCAGGAAGGACAGATACAACATCGAGATCAAGGTTCCTGTCACCAAAGTAGACAGGGGCATTGGAGGAGTAACTCTATTTGATGGAGAAAATAACTAAGCAAACCCTTGAGCCATCTGAAAGCGCAAGTTGCAATGTTCTCTTCAGTGCTAACAACAGCTCTCCACGAGGGTGGCACTGCGATGAGTTGCCACTCAGAGCAATGCTTGTCCTACCCAGTGCAGCACGTTGGATAGCGTCGGCCAAAACTACTTCAAGGAGTCTAGGTGATTTTTTTTGTTCTATAATGACTGAAAAGCTTCACGAAGGTGTGAAGGTGTGGGTAGTCGTGGCAAAAGAACGTATATCGCTAGTGTGGCTAGTGTGGCTGTCTCCCCACCGTGCGGCCACGACCACTGCCAACCGATTCTACTGAAACAGCAGTCATTCCTAGAAGGCCCAGCCCATTTCTCCTTGTTCACATATTAATAGTACGCAAAAATAAATTGTCTTCGTTGCTGATTGCGTACGGGTCATTTGGACGTTCGCGCTCAATTTTACCAACAGTAGAGCCGCTTGTCTTGAAGTTGGTATGCTGCAGAATCCCCTTCGGGATTCTCCAGCATACTAACTTTGAGCTTCAGTTGACGAGTATACTCTAGGGCTCGCAAACAACACCAAAAACGTTTAAGGACATCGTCACTGCAGTTTATGTCTCCTTTTTCCCCCCTGTCTACGATGACGAGAAGAAACAACGCGCTGCACACGCCCTTCCCCGCAGAAGTTACAGGAATGCGCCATTTGTCTTACCATTGGGTGCAATTGCCCCACAGAAACCCGTTAAAACTAGCAACGGGCCATCTTCGGCTGTAACGGGGTCAAATTAATTCGGGTATGAGTTCCGCAAAGAACAGCTGGTGTCGCCTCGCGCCAGTAGGCGCCATCTGCACAGCGGCACATAGGCATGCAGCTGGTGAGGAGAGGACGATGAATGTTATGAGTTTCCGCAAATTGTGCAGTAATTTCTGCCACAAGGCAGCCTGACATGTAGTTGTACCCAACTCCTTGTTTGATGCAAGCACTACCACCACAGAAAACTGTTAAAAACTTAGATGGCCGTCATTAGCCCACCTTCTGACAAGTGAAGCTTCAAGTAGCAATGTTGGGCAGACCGTCCTACAAAATCGTATCTGGCTAGGGAGTTTGCACGCCCTGTCAGTGTAGTGTGCTTCCTCATAGTGGGTCGAGCTCGCAAGGCCTGCTAGCACCAGGCGCCTTCCGATAAAGCAAACCAAAATGTCATCAGCAAGAAAAGATTCCTCGTACAGTACTGCAACTGCTAGACACACAACTCGGTATAGACTGGTTGGTATGCAAGGCCACTCCTCCAAACTGAAAGCTGCACGCTTTCACGAGAGGACGCGAGGGCTTTCAGGAACTCTCAGAGGGGAAGAAGGCGTTTCTACTTGCTACAGGGCCGGAAGCTCCCCAAGGGGGACTGCGTCGAAATAATATAGCAACCTACCGTAAACGGAAGAAGCAAAAGGAGATTAACTATATAAGGAAACTAGGGGCCATAAGCCCAGAGGGCCAGCGGATCGACGACTACCAAGAACTCACTAATTTGGGGCGAGTCGTTGCGGGTGCGAAAGCACCCGGGGCTCACAAGGGGAACAGAGTCATCGAAGGACGAGAGTAGACAGAAAACTGAGAGGGTAAGGAAACTAGGGGCCATAAGCCCAGAGGGCCAGCGGATCGACGACTGCCAAGAACTCAGTAATTTGGAGCGAGTCGTTGCGGGCGCAAACGCGCACATGACACCCGTGTAGAAAGTCTGCACTGTATTCGTCTGCAACTATTCGTTGGGCATCTATTCGCCGTGAGGGACGACCTCTTCGTTCTTTGCAAAGAGCAATAGATGAAGCATTACTGAGGACACGCTCCACGAAGCAGCCAAGTGTCACCTAACAGAAACTGTACAAACTTCAGACGGAAGCAGGGATAGCCGGTTGTATTTCTCTGCCCAGTTTTTCACCGCTTTGCAGATAGCGAAAGACGAGTACATGACTTTGATGGACCTGATCTTGCAATGGGTATCGATACAATGAAGTTCTATTTTGACAATAATGGCAACAGAAATATTAGGCGACGAAATGCATGCGGTAAGGGAATGAAGGCAAACATAGGGCCACTTTGCAGAGGAATATATAGATATGCTGTGTTGAACTGGCAAGCAAGCAACTACGTACCGTGCTTGTCAGGAGGACTGTTGAATTGTACTAGGGAAGAAAGTGTGAAACAATTCAAGAAAAACACTCTGACAGCAGTACGGATATTCCCCACTTTGCTAGACAAGAAGTCAAGTAATGCATTCCTCTACTTCTGCTAACGCTGCAGGGGTACTGCGAAAAGCGGAATTTCAGCCTGAACCAGAAGGTAGCGACATCGAAGACCTAGCTTGGGACCCCCCGAGATGACATAAAACGGCAGAACGATAGCACACCGCAAGCAAGTGCAGAGGAGCGCGCAACACGTAAGACGACACAAACCCTCCCGGTCCTGCAAGTAGCGCAGGCCCTACGCGGATTAGTTGCAAAAGCTTGCGAACCTAAGGTCTAGAGCCCCAAATACACTGAGACGCCAGGACTGTGGCAGTAGTGGCCATTTCAGGGGGAGTGCAGGAAAAGAGAAACCACATGGGCAAACGGAGTGAAAAGGGTCTCTACCCCTGGGCAACCAACAGATAGATGCGAACAGAAAAGAGGGTACCGAGCGGCGCTAGAGGCCTCTTATTTCAAGCAATCGAAGTGGGATATTGCGTGCTTTGTGCATTCCGCAGAATTCATTCGACTGATGCACACATAAAATGAGCCCAACCTGGTGGTATGCACGGTAGGCCAGAACAGGAGTGCGAAATGCGCAGGCCTTGCATGGCGTTTCGGGCAGGCCAGAGAGCCTAAGTTAACGTCAAGAAGACACTTCTGCAGACCGTGCATGGCTCTCGATGGAGCGGATCGGGTCAGCTGCCACTGTAGGGGCCTTGCTTCTGTTCATGCTATGTGGTAATCTGCCGAAAAAGGCGTCGTGGTTATGCTGACTCCAAGGCAGTGAAGGCAGGTATGTGGTGAAGGCCTCCTTGAGCAGGCTGAGGAGTGGAAACAATTGCTGCACGGCCGTATCGCACTTTTNTGGTGAAGGCCTCCTTGAGCAGGCTGAGGAGTGGAAACAATTGCTGCACGGCCGTATCGCACTTTTGGATGAATGAGTTGGATGTTTCAAGATAGGTAAGGCATTCGCTGCCTCTGCATTCGATGGCGACTCCTCCTGGAACTGGAGCGCCATGAGCCCTCATATGCTACTGAGCTGCGCACCTAATCCCTATATCTCGGCTGCACTGCCGCAGACTCTGCCGCAAAAACTGGGAGGCGCATGCAAAATTAGGTGTTCTTCATCCTTTACTGAGCATCGGCCTCCTGCAAGTTCGCCTTTCTAGCTCACCGCTTCTAGAGCTGGGGTCATCTTGCAACTTTCATCACTATTTCTAGACCTGGCCAGCCTTGTTGGGAGAAATAAATAACCTAAGCCACATGTTGCAAGGCTGTGGCGGCCAAAGCAGATCGGGGCTGGGCAGCTGGTGAACGTAAACGTATTGTTGCCAGAAGTCTAACGGAAACGAACTGTACAGCCATACATGCGGCCAATAAGTAAGTCTTGCAAGAAAAGGCAGCAGCCCCCCACAAAACTGCACATTTTGCTTTGGGCTCTGTGCAATTGCAATTTGCCTATAATCGCGCAACGGTACACAGCACGAAATCCTGCATGCGAAGACGCAGATTAGGGAGTTGGCATTCGCCAACTGCGCGCTGCCAAGAAGACACGAAGGCCTGCGAGCATTGCCTTGCGACACAAGCGCGCTTACAAGGGTTGACACAGTCTATCCTAGAAGGTCATTGTCGCTTCAAAGGCATGCCACAGCGTCCCCGCAGTGAACCTACTCTGTTAAGCTGGCTGCGCACTGTGCTTTCCTGGTCAGTGACACGGTTCGGTGTGATTTGAAGAAGCATTCTGCATATACCTCTTGCATCAGATGTCCATATCTCAAACAAGATAAAGGTGCATGCTTTAAGGATAGCCTCCACCTAACACCCTCCATCCTTCCGCCACGGAGCCCAGAGATGTCTTTTAAATTTATGATTGCCTTCTGGAGAGCAGAACAGCAGTCTTTTCAGGGCAACAACATCCCTCAGTGAAGGGCGCACTCCCCTTTTGTAGATATCCAGGACAGCGGAAAGTCTTCTTGCCAAATTGGCGTGAAATCTCGTAACCGCCTTTCCTCGTGTCCCATGAGGGGGCAAGGGATAATTTGTGGTAAAACTTGCCGTGAAGTGACTCCACCAGCGGTCGAGTTGCATCGCCTCCCCCACAAGTTCGATAGCGCAGACAATGGCGTCGAACTCCAAGAAAAAAGTACCCAAGGTATCGACAACGCGACCGGGAGAGGGATCGTATGGTCGTCTACGGCTTAGAAACCAAGAAGCAGCCACCAGACGCTCGACGGTACGCATGAGAAGATCTACGTCAGCTTGATTTAGGGTCTCCCGTGCATATAATTGCCGCAACGTACGCAAGAAGTAATTGACCGACTCCGCACTGTACCTTTGTTGAGGCGGGGTAGGCGTGCAGATCGGTCTAGGAACAACACCATCTTCCAGCACTGGCAGCCGAACATACGGATGATTGGTAATGTCGTCATCCTGAAGTAGACTTATCACGTTTTCCGGATGCCCTTGCGCCGATGCATGCGATTCTGACGCTTGTCCAGCCTTTGAATCGTCACCAGGAATCGGGGGTGACTCATCCATTGCCTCTCCTTCGAGCTGCATACTGGTGCTTGGAAGTTCCTCTACCCAGGAGTCGGGGTCCAGAGCAGGAGTCACACCTGTGGGTCGAAGGCTCACG
>NW_013570150.1:9050-9558 GCF_000499745.2 Eimeria mitis | reverse complement strand
CTGGGAGAGGAAACGGCCTGGCATGTAGCAACACCTTTTGCACCAAGTCTCATATCAGCCTCTCGCATTGCTGCAACAATACACCGCTTTGTAGCACAATATCCTATACGGTCGCTAGGTTTTTACTTAATAAGCATCAATATGCACTCACATTTATTTCCACTGTTCAATCAACGCTCACCCTTGCAGAAAGAGCACGGTAATGTTGCCGTCATCGTAGTGAGTATTCACAACATAGCCTGCTTGTGCTGGTGGAAGCTGAGTGGGAATCTATTCTAACGGATTACCGTCTCTTGACAAAAATATATTACGAAACGCTCTGCCTAACTGACCACTTGTTAGAGTCGGCCCCTAGCTTCGTTAGATAACGGAGCTAAAAGAACTAATGCATTGTAGTGATCATGCACTACTGTCATGCCCTGGGGTTCAACGGGGAAGGTTCTATGAAAGAGAACACTCTGTAAACTGAACCACAGCGGATATTTCCTGAAAGTTTATTTTATATGGA
>NW_013570150.1:7099-8958 GCF_000499745.2 Eimeria mitis | reverse complement strand
GGGGGGGGGGGGGGGGTGGGGCAAGTTTAGCATGACCTCTATGAAGCTGGTCAATGTACTTCTACTTGCATGCAGACTGCCTACTAAGGGCAGAATTCGTCTTCAATAGCGTTTGATAGTGTTAGTACAAGCTGAAATGGAGGGTTGGTCCTCCACGTGTGTGGAGATATCTTGCAGTAATACTCGAGGCGAGGCGCGTTGCAAGTCACAGGCCACCTGGGGAGTGGAAAATAGGCTAGCTGCTTCTAGGAAACTCTTATGTTAAGTATTTTGACTCTGTTGAAGCTCACGAGCGTCGTCGAATAAGTCGAGGAGGCTCGTGGGCATCTACAGGGTAAATTATACGAAAGAAAATTGAGCGATTATCCAGACCCAAACACACCACACTAAGCACCCCGACTTCATATACTTCCGGACTGAGCTGGCTGTGCGGATGATCGCCAAGCACGAGATGACGAAAAGTGGGGACAGTGGAGGAGAAGGACGAGCCAGAGGGAACGAATATTAGAAAGGAAGCCTCGCGCAAGTGGGAGCAGCTGAACAAGCAAAAGCCTCTTCGGGCGCATAAGCCAGAGGAAAGGACGCAAGGGGAATATGCGTAGTCAAGAAGCCCTTGTCAAATGCTAGGGAAGAACACTTGGACTCGAAGCACTACGCTTTTTAGGGGCTGCTCGAGTTCAGCGTGATCTTCTTACGACTAGCAAGACACGCAACCAGACCAAGCTGTACGCGCTGTGTGCATCACGCGTGCCGCTAAAACATCATTTCCGAGTAGCTGAACTTTTTCATAGGCTTTGCTGATTTTGAGGATTTCCCCCTCGAGATATCTCGAGACTGCCTGCAGCAGAACGGCGTCCTTCAGCCCGCTCGCAAGAGGCCCGTAAAAAACTATGTCGAAATGGTCCTAGGGGGCGAATGCAAGAGGGAGGCCTACAGCAAGGCCTACGGATGATTCTTTAAGAATCTTGAACTTGGTAGGCATGAGGAGAGCGTGAACCACGCAGATATTGGGGTGCACCCGCTTCTCTACAGCACCTACTGAGTCAGAAACCGTCTTATCATCTGTCCATAAACTCCCTGCTGGGTGACAAAGCACGCGACGTCGCATGCATTGGGGCGGAGAAGAGAGACACATGTAGCGTGCTCTGTCTACAGTTGGTCACTATACTTCTGCTTGCGTGCAGTCCGGCTGCTGTCGGACAAGCAAACCCTTAAAATTTGCCTACAATGTTAATGCATGCAGAAAGGGGGGATTAAATATGGTTGAATGCGGGGGTACTGCATTAGCGGCCTCCTCTCCGCAGCGGCCTAGGCCTCTAGAGCCGCTGTGCCCAGGACGCCAGGACGCTGGAGGGGGGATCCGCTGCTTTTGGCAATACTGCAGCTACAGATAGCGCTTAGCTAAGATGTAGGATTATTGTCGCAAACGTCGAGGACTCTTGTAGCAATGCCCGAAGTCCCAGCAGAATCATCTACTTGCCCGTTGTAGGCTGCTTGTAAACAAATATAAATGCTACAAAAGTGTCTACAGAGCAAATGCATGCAGAGAAGCAAGCTTGATTGTGCTTGCATGTGAGGCTGTCTTGTATAATTAGCTGGAGTGCGGTGAGCTGCGATCCATGTCAGACCGCCTCCTCTACCACAACCCCCTTGAGCGTACTGGGCCCAAGACGACTGGAGCCACGGGAGGGTTGTCATATGCTTTCTGGGGGCTCTTATGTTGAGTCGTTTGGCCTCCTCGCTGCTAGCGAGAGTCCTCGAGTAAGGACTTGGACGCTCGGTACAACTATTGTAACGCTAGTTCTCTGGCCTTTACCTGACCAGAGACGAGCCGCAATGAAGGCAAAGACTTAAAGCAA
>NW_013570150.1:0-7013 GCF_000499745.2 Eimeria mitis | reverse complement strand
GGCGCCTACGCGCAGCATGCCAAGGCCGTCGATAGGCTCCTGAGCTAACTCTGCGCTAACTCATGTTACAACTATCGTTTCCTAGCCCATCGAAGTAGCTAATTTTACCGCAAGATCGATCCAGCACGTTTGACTCGGTGGTTACTCCATAGAAAACACAATTATTAATGTATATGGGGGTTTCGCATACCAAGCGCCCCGTGCTCCGTTGGTGGCAGATTGTGTAAAAGACTACGGAGCAAGTGATGCTGAGTTTTCGCGGCAACGCAGCAGGGCATATCGTGGTGGCGTGCTGGAAACAGAATTGCGGCATTAGAACCCACTAGAAGCTGCTCAAGAATTCAAGCACAAATGCGGACAGATACTTTAATCAGCAACGGGGGTAGTCTACTCCAGTATGCACACGGGCTTATCCAGCCCCAAAAAGTGCCACCGGTGTCTTGTTAGTTCAAAGCATACTCCAGATGCTATAAACTTAGGTAATCGAACTCGTTTCTACCTTAACTTATTTTTACATTATTGTTCGCGACTTTTTCTCAGAATTCCAGGCCTCCTGTAGTGCCGGGCACTACGGCTGCTCACATCAAGCTGCTGCAGCCAGCAAGCCCGCAGCCCCTAGAAGAAACTTTGAGAGAGAACAAACAGCATATAACCGTACGACAGGAGCTATTATTCGCTGTGCTGGAGTATATTAAGACTGTGACGGGACAGCAGTTGTTTCCGCCTCAACCCCAGTACTAACCAGCATCTTCTTGGAGGGGCGCACGCTAGGCGCTCAACTGCTTGGAGGGGCGTGCGCTCGGCGCTGACAGGCGCCCCCAGCCTGCAGTTGAAAATAATTTATTTTTATTATTGCTTTTTTCCATATCGTATTTCGCGGCGCATTCATTCTGGCGGGCAGTGGGGGAGCCACTGTAAACCGTACGCACCCCGGTGTGACTGGCGTTGTTGGGTGTTGGCTTAGGATCTGTCTCTTTGAAGTCCTGTGCCCGGTGGGCTTCGCTTCCAATAAACCTTTGACCCGCGTTCTGCCATCGCATGGAGTGCTTTCAAAGAAGCAGCTGCAGGGGCGCCCAGCAGCCCGAGCGGGATCCACGTAAGCAACTCGATCCCACGCCCGCTGCCTCTGCTGCTTCACAAGATGGCTCAGGACGTAGGGGATCCATCCCCACTTGATGACGCAGGGACTCCTTGGAGCCACCAAGGGGAGGATCCCAGGGGAGACGGGGGCCTTTCAACCGTAAACATGGGAGGCCCCAGGCAGCTGCCCCTAGCGGCGCCTACACCTGGACCGTCTGAGGGGGTCAACTTACTGTTGGAGCATCATCCACAGGAGGAAGGGGAAACATTTAGGCAAAGGAAGTTATCTGGTGACTGCTGCTGCGGTAGCCAGGACCGCGACGATAACCCTCCCCTGGAAGGGGAAACAATACCCGAGAACAGGGATTTAACTCTCAGAGCTTCCCATCGAGCTGACTGCGGCGGCAAAGATTCCCGCAGTAGCGGCAACAACGGAGGCGTGCCATCCCAGCTTAGACTAGCTCGAGATCGTCCCCTATTCTGTAGCGTTGGGGTCCACGGCCGGACACCCAACAAACCGGCCACGCGAAAGCACGCCTCGTCAGGCCGACGCCCTCAGCAGCAGCAGCAAAACGAGCAGCATCCGCAACAGTCGAGTGACGCCGCTGCCGGCGATTCACAGCGTGAAGGAGATGAAGCACGCACCGGGGTTCGGTGTACGGCTTGTGGGACTCTGAAGGTGAGGGCTCCCATCGGGTTTACTTTTTTGCAAAACCCGGCCCCCTCGTGGGGCCAGCTTCGCATGGCAACATGTTCAGAGGCTCCTCAGGGTGAAGCATCGGCGGGCCCAGGAGCCAGCGTCCCTCTTGGCACCTCTAGTACCCAGCGGAAGCAACTGGGTTGTGAAGACTGTGCGTGGATGCTGCCTATTGGGGGCTCCAGAGGGTCGGGACCTTATCATCTTCTGAAGCAGCAGCAGCAGCCGAAGCAGGGGGAGTTCGTGGCTGGAAGCTTGCAATGGGGGCACCCCACGTCGTTTTGGCTTGTCGAGTCGGTGAAGGATGAAGGGGTGGAAAGAGAATTCCGGCGCCTCTTCAGGATCAATTCGCCAGTAAGTTATTGCGGGGAAGGTGAAGGGGTAGGGGCCTGCCAATCGTTACTGCGCGTGCTTCCACTGAGCTCAAGGAAGCGGTGCCGACCTCTGCTCTTGTTTGTCTAAGCGCCTATCGTTGAAGGCCGTACGCAGGAGCTCCTGGCTGAAGCGCGTCAGTGCAGGTACACCGGCAACAAGCCATTTGCGGCGTTGGACTTTTGTATGGATCTGTTGTTCAGGATTCCCGCATCGCCTTATCATCCTTTCGACTCTTGGTGACATTCATGGTGGTGCTAGCGGCGCTCAAGTATGGGGTCAGCACGTATTTTCCACCCGCCATGAAGGTGCGCGCCTTGGAATGATTGTAGACCGGGCGTGCGGGCTATTTTATAGGGTTTAGGGTTTGGGGTTTAGGGTAGTCCTTCACCGTGGTGGTAAACTCACTGTTTGAACATTGCCAACCCCTGAAATGTGCTTTTATGCGCTTTTGCATATGCCCACAGACAGCTTTCATCTGCTTCTTTTGCGCTGACATCCTGATCTGGGGTTTCTTTTCCTGTGAAGCTGCTCTACGTGCCCGCGCTATGGGGTTGAGGCGTTTTTTCCGAGACCGGCAGTGTCTGTTTGACACCTTCTTGCAGCTGGTGGGACTCTCTGCTATCTTCTTCCGTACCTGCATCCTTTTGAACGTCGGCGGCCTAGGGACCCGCGTGTTCGACCCGGATTCGCTGGAATGGAGAACGGGCATTGCGAACGATTTCATTCTCGGAGATGTGCAAATTGCACTCGTGGTGCGTTTTGTGGATACTTCGCCCAGCAGATATGCACAGATAAGGGCATTTGCATTCGGAGCATACTACTGTCTTCGCGAGTGCGTGCTCCAGAGTGTGGCGCAAACATGTGGGGGCACAGACTGGACTGGCCGCGCTGCAATTCGCTACTGTGAACTGCAGGCTCTGGACACCGTGCAGCTTGCGCGTATTTATCGTCTGTCATTCTCTTGTAGAGAGCTCTTCTTCTTGACGAGAAGTGGGTTATTTGCTTACCCAGGAACGTCCTTTTGTTCACATGAGACACACCTGCTTGCAAAGGCTCTACATGCCTTTTTGCAGTTTGTTGCCTTGACGATCGCTTCAGGCATCCTTCACAGCCTCCGTTCCCTGCTGTGGACGGCTTTGTTTGTTTTGGTCGTCATCTACACCTGCGCAGTCTTCTGCACCTGGGCCTACTACGTGCGTCAGTATTTCTAACAACAGTAGCCTTTCCAGGAGCTGCAGCGCATGTTTGCATGAGTAGACTAAGCAGTGAACCAAAACCGCTGAAATCACGGGAGGGAGAGGCTCAACGATGGCGAGTCGTGCGCTGAAGGCGATACAGGAAGTATCTGGAGGAACCAGATGAACGCATGTATTTCCCATTGTCTCTGCGTTTGTCTTACTTCAGGATGAAGATGACGCGGAAATGCGGCTTTTGTGGGGAAATCTGGTGCTCTCCATGTTTACTCTCTTCACTGTGCTCACGCTGGAAGGCGAGCCGGGAGCTCTAGGAAGGGTTATGTTTTTGCTGGCGCTTGGACCAGGCAGGGGGTCTCTAGTCAAACCAATTGCTGTTTGCCAGTGTGCTCTGATCATCCGTAGAAATGCTCTGATGCGTTGGGTGGTTGCAGGGTGGAACAATGTGGCCACAGCGACTGCAGAGAAGCACCCCTTTAGTCGGATATTCTTCGTGGCGTATATTTGCTTCACAACGTTGACTCTTTTGAACATCGTCACAGGTAGGTTACCGAAACTCTCGTTTGTTGCCTGTTACATTGCACTTTGATACGATTATACTGACTCTGCTGTAGTTGTCAGAGCTCACGATCTTAATAGGGGGAGATTAAGACCATTGGCGGCGTGGGCCTTCTCTGTTTTCCTTGCAACTGTAGGCATTATCCTAGACGCATATGTAGACATGTCCAACCGACTCCTGAAGGAGGCAAACTACAAGGATGACTTGGAAAAAGATGTTCACAATGAGAAAGTGTTGTTATCAGCTTTTGAAAAGACTTCATTCCTCGTTTGCATGAGGCCTGCAGTCTCGACGTTTTCGTCTGAAGGCAGCGCGTTAACCACCACGAATTTTGAGCACACTGCTAGTGGGTGGGCTGGAGGAGATTCGGGGCAAGATAGCACTATACCGACTCTCCTAAGAGAAGGCGAAACGGCAACAACTTGGCGGCACGCGGTTGCCAACAGTAGCATGGTCACACAGGCGGGGGCCTCCGCCTCTCAAAGCCCCAGGGCACCGATGTGCCCAGCAGGCGCTCATTTCGAGAGGAAGCTAACGGGAGTTGCCAGCGAAGACAGTACAGCTCGCCCGTCGACAGAAAGCGCAGCGGACTCTGAACCCATTCAGATTAGAACGCACGTGCCGGACACACTTCAATTAGATGGGATCAACGTCCGCACATGCGTTAGATACTTGCGCATTGGCGGTCACCAGCCCATGGATATTCTTCGTGATCCAGTTGTCCAAGAAGCACTGCAGGTCGGAAGGCAACAGCATCCAATAGCACATTTTTCTGACCTTTGCATAAACCGCGTACACACAGGAACTAGGCCACCCTACTGATGACATGCAGTGAAACACAATATCGTTTTATGGTCTGGCCATGCAGGCGGCGCATATACCTTTCTACCAGGCGTTTGACGTCCTCAGCATGTTCCATCAACGCGGCATACAATTCGTCACTGGTACGTCGCTGTGGATCTAGCAACGTCTTCCCTGTTTGTCCCTTGTGTAGAGAATTGGCTCGCACGGTTTTTGCTTTAACATCCAGATGCGTCAACCCACAGGCGCACTTTAGGGACTGCGTCCGTTCTTGCAGTTAAGGAATTCGCTGAAGCATGCAGCCGCGTCGTGGGTTCGGCAACAGGACGACAGCTGCTCCAGGTTCAGCTGGAGCTTCAGCAGAAGTTGTGCGCTCTTGAGCAATGCATTCGATCATTAACTCGCCAGAAACAGTTTAGGAACAGTTGCAGCACAATGTCAAAGCTCGACTTGTCGTGACAAGCTGGATCAGTCAAGAGGGGCATTTGTGCCAATATTTCACAAAATTAACCGTAGTTCCAGGAGGCTGGACATTCCAAATAGTTTTATGAAAGGGCGGCCATGCGTACATCTTCCTCGCGCTTTTTACTTCATTTCAGTTGGCGAGTATGTAATCGCGCAACTACACAGGGCAGCAAAATCGGGCTTTCTGCAGGTGAAAGGGAACCCCCCCAGGGTGATAAGCCCGGTGGCAATCTCATCATCATTCCTGACTTGTGGCAGTCGCGAGGGCTTTGACGGGTACTACTGCCTTCAGCTATCCAGCGGAGCCCAAAGCGCACGAGGTCGTAGTGTTTGTTGTTACTTTAGTAGTTGTGCGTATATCGTTGCGTATACCAGCTCTGGCGACGGCAAGCTAATCATGTTTCCATCAGAGCGCAGGCATCTGTGGAACCTTTCATTTATACAAAACGTTTGCGTAAATATATGCTTCAACAAACTGCTGAAAGATGTGACGAATGTCTGGAGGTGTTGGGTTCTTCCAACACTCTAGCAGATTGTGGAGTAGGTGAGCCGAGTGACCAGCTGTTTTGAAGGTTGCTATACCTTGAGTAGGGCTTCCACAGGACACACTGTGACAGACTTAAGCAGACTTGAGTGCAAAGCCGGCGGAGATGTCTGTCGCACTGGACCAACGGATGCTCTCGCGTTGGAAACAACATGCAGGGCGCCCACAACTGACTTACGCGCGCTTCAATTGCAAATGTAATTATTAGTTTCAAGTGGACACTTGCGGCGCAGAAAAAATACGAATGAACCGTGCAACTGGCCTAGAAGCCAATTGCAGTAATTGACACAGTCTACTCGCGGGCACTTTTAAGTACCACTAGCCCACTTGCAAATATTGCGATTTCATGCTCTACTGGAGCGTCGACGAGCGCGTTTCCTGACATGCCTTTCTATGTGAAGTGCATCTGCCATGAATTCGTGACGAAGGGTAACGAGTTGACTCTGGCACTTCGGGGTATTATTGCAGTACGCATCACGTGGAACCCGGTTTTTGGCCCACCATTGGCGTGTCGACGGAGACACCACAGCGCGACGACAGCAGTGCAAGTCCCGTCATGCAGCTTTCTGCAGTGGAACCGTCCACCCGACCCACCGTTTGGCGCTTGGTTCCCTTGCTCTGCTGACCTTGGCACTCGTCATTTGCATGCAAAAGATCTGCCCAGGCATCCCTGAACGTCGAGGCGCAGTAGAATATATTGGAACTTACTCTTCACTACCGGGTGCCTGGCAGCGACCGCAGACAAATCGCCTTTAAAAACCACGGCGAATCAGAATCCACCAGGTGCTGGCATCCTACCAGTCAACGAGGTATATAGCGCGATGGAGGTAGTGTGACCAAATTTCCGATGAGCTACACACGTGTTAGGCGTGCGTCACGAAGTGCATCCACGTAGGCTTTACACTTCATATGCCTGAACGTTGATATGTGTTTTTTCGTTTCAAATTTTCGTGTTGAGTATTCTCTGCAGCTTTGATGAGTTAGATATGAAAGTGTACACACCAATATGTGCTGATGCACGGTGTGCGCTTGTTCGTTGCAGTGTGTGCAAGCTCTGCGAAAGCAAGCACAGGGAGGCACGCGACACGAACTCGAAGCGGTTGAACAATAGGCAGACATTATGCATCTATGTGAACAACCACAGGATGTGACGAATCGCTTTTTGCATTTTCACAGGACTAGTGGACAGTGGCAGGCAGAACCAATGAACGATTGCCAGCTGTGTCCCACCCCTCACTCAGATGTCCGTAGCGACCGACTCCCCAGTTACCAGTCGTGCAACACTAGGCGAGGCTAAGT
>NW_013570149.1:9802-10459 GCF_000499745.2 Eimeria mitis | reverse complement strand
CCCCCAGCAAGTCTGGGGGCCCCCAGCAAGTCTGGGGGCCCCCAGCAACCCCCGGGGGCCCCAGCAACCCGGGGGGCCCCCAGCAGCCCCAGGGGGGCCCCCAGTAGATATAGGGGGGCCCCCAGCAGATATAGGGGGGCCCCTAGTAGATAGAGGGGGCCCCCCAGAAGGCAGAGAGGGGAGCTCAGCAGAAAGAAGCAACGAGGGTTTAGGGTTTAGGGTTTAGAGACGATATAAAAAGAAATTAAAAAAAAAAAAAACAGATAAAGGGTTTAGGGTTTAGGGTTTAGGGGCCCCTCGCCCGAAGGAGACGGATACTTTAGGGGCTCACACGCACCCTTGCTGCTGCTGCTGCTGTTGCTGCTATGTCTGCTGCTGCTGCTGCTGCTGCTGCTGCATGGCTGGAGAAGCATCCGATTACGCACTGCCTGTTGTTTGCGCTGCTGCTGCAGTATCTGCTGCTGCTGCTGCTGCAGTATCTACTGCTGCTGCTGCTGCAGTATCTGCTGCTGCTGCACCGTTGTGTATAGAGCTAGTCTGTTGCTTGTCTTCCTTCTTTTTCTGTCTCTTCATTTGCTGCTGCTTCTGCTGCAGCTGCTTCTGCTGCTTCTGCTGCTGCTGCTGCTGCTGCTGCTGCTGCTGTCTCTCCTTAAGTAA
>NW_013570149.1:8845-9715 GCF_000499745.2 Eimeria mitis | reverse complement strand
ATGCATGCATGCATGCATGCATGCATGCGTGCATGCAACACAAACCCTAAACCCTAAACCCTAAACCCTAGTATATATCTCCCCCCCGTAACGAGTGCACATGCAGATAGGGATAGTGTCTCCTCTTCTTCTCTGTCGATTCAAACACAAACAAATGCATGCATGCATGCACGCATGTTGCTGCTGCAACGCATGCATGCATTGCATGCATGCATGCATGCATTTGCTGCACTCTATACCAGCATGCATGCATGCGTTGCAGCATCAGCAGCAGCACCAGCAGCAGCAGCAGCAGCAGCAGCAAGCATGCATGCATGCATGCATGCATGCAAGTATAATTTGGGGTGTATAGGGAGCTAGCTGACCTTCCCCATAGAGTTTTATGTCTTCCTTTTATACAGACAGCCCCAAGCGGCATTTGTTTTTGTTTATATATTTGCTTTGCATGCACGCATATTATTTTTACTTCTTTTTTTTCTTTTTGTTTAGAATAAAAAGCAGCACAATCTGCTGCTAGTGCTGCAGCAGCAGATGCAGCAGCAGCAGCAGCAGCAGCTGCTGCTGCTGCAGCAGCAGCAGATACAGATACACGCTGCTGCGCCCCCTCCTCCTGCACCTGCTCCTGCTGCTGCTGCTCCTGCTGCTGCTGCTGCTGCTGCTGCTGCTGCTGCTGTTGCTGCTGCTGCTGCTGCTGCTGCTGCTGACGCAGCAGCACGTGGGCCCCAGGGACCTCTGCTGCATGCAGCCACAGATCGTGGGGCTGTGCGAGCTGAAACGAAAGAAATTCGTTCTATAGAAAAAACACAAACCCTAAACCCTAAACCCTAAACCCTAAACAACTATATAAACACAACTGCTCTATACATACAA
>NW_013570149.1:7701-7846 GCF_000499745.2 Eimeria mitis | reverse complement strand
CAACACATCCTGGCTGAAACCACAAACCCTAAACCCTAAACCCTAAACCCTAAACCCTAAACCCTAAACCACCGTTTATTTGTTTGTTTTTGCGCCTGGAGCGCCGGGGTATAACCCCCCACCCCTTCCCCTAAACCCCCCCAAA
>NW_013570149.1:2904-3166 GCF_000499745.2 Eimeria mitis | reverse complement strand
GGGGGGAGGGGTTAGGGGGTCTAGAGGATAGGGTTGGAGGGTTTAGGGTTTAGGGGGTAGGGGTTTAGGGTTTAGGGTTTAGGGTTCAGAGGGTAGGGTTTAGGGTTTAGCGTTTAGGGTTTTAGGGTTTAGGGTCAGGTTTTGCGGTATAGAGCTGAGGGTTTATATGAGGGTTTAGGGTTTAGGGTTTAGGGTTTGGGGTTTACGTTTTAGGGTTTTCTCTAAACCCTTAAAACAATCTTACTACTTGTTTTGTGTGTCT
>NW_013570149.1:2381-2804 GCF_000499745.2 Eimeria mitis | reverse complement strand
GTTTAGCGGGGAGGGGGGAGGGGGGGGAGAGGGAGGGGGTCTAGAGGATGGGGTTTTAGGGTTTAGGGTTTAGGGTTTAGGGGGTAGGGGTTTAGGGTTTAGGGGGTAGGGGGTAGGGGTTTAGGGTTTAGGGTTTAGGGGTTTAGGGTTTAGGGTCAGGTTTTGCGGTATAGAGCTGAGGGTTTATAAGTGGGTTTAGGGTTTAGGGTTTAGGGTTTGGGGTTTACGTTTTAGGGTTTTCTCTAAACCCTTAAAACAATCTTACTACTTGTGTTGTGTGTCTGCTGTTGCTGCTGCTGCTGCTGCTGCTGCTGTTGCTGCTGCTGCTGCTGCTGCTGCTGTTGCTGCTGTTTCTGCTGCTGCTATTCCTTCTATTGCTCTGTTGCTGCTCCTGTTGCTCCTACCTCACTACTGCTGCTGCTG
>NW_013570149.1:1869-2281 GCF_000499745.2 Eimeria mitis | reverse complement strand
GCTGTTGCTGCTGCTGCTGCTGCTGCTGTTGCTGCTGCTGCTGCTGTTGCTGCTGCTGCTGTTGCTGCTGTTTCTGCTGCTGCTATTCCTTCTACTGCTATTGCTTCTGTTGCTGCTCCTGCTGCTCTCCTACCTCACCACTGCTGCTGCTGCTGCTGCTGCTGCTACTGCTGCTACTGCTGCTGCTGCTGCTGCTGCTGCTGCTGCTGCTGCAGCAACCCATCTCTATCTGCTGCTGCATTCAATAAGCTGCTGCCTGGGCCTGACTTTCCTACGGGGGGTTTACTTATAAGGGGCAGCAACGGGTCGCTGCGGCTGCGTGCTCGAGCGCATGCAGAGCCTGTTGCTGCTGCTGCTGCTGCTGCTGCTGCTGCTGCTTATGCTTTTGACGATGATGGTGGGGGGGAGAGGG
>NW_013570149.1:1676-1769 GCF_000499745.2 Eimeria mitis | reverse complement strand
TGCTGCTGCTGCTGCTGCTGCTGCTGCTGCTGCTGCTGCTGCTGCTGCTGCTGCTGCTGCTGCAGCAACCCATCTCTATCTGCTGCTGCATTT
>NW_013570149.1:1070-1577 GCF_000499745.2 Eimeria mitis | reverse complement strand
AAAAAAAAAAACAAACAAATACAGATAAAGATAGAATGCAAATCGTCGTTACTGAAATTCCTTATGGGGTTAATAAAGTATACAAACCCTAAACCCTAAACCCTAAACCCTAAACCCTAAACCCTAAAACACAAACTTTTGGGGCTGCATGCATGCGTTTTATTCTTTGCGGGTAGTTAATTGTTTGCATGTAATTCATTCAGATGCAGCAGCAGCAGCAGCTGCTGCTGCTGCTGCTGCAACAGCAGCAACTGCAGCTGTTTCTGTTGTTTGTGTATTGCTGCAGCAGTTGCTGCAGCAGCAGTAGCTATCCCTGTTGTTTTCGTGTTCTTGCAGCAGCAGAAACGGCAGCAGCAGCTGCTGCAGCCTCTCGTGTCTGTTCCTTGCTGCTGCAGCAGCAGCAGCAGCAGCAGCAGCAGCAGCAGCAGCAGCAGCAGCAGCAGCAGCAGCAGCCTGTGTTGTTTGTTTGGAGATGCAGCAGCAGCACCAACAGCAGCAGCAGCAGCA
>NW_013570149.1:491-970 GCF_000499745.2 Eimeria mitis | reverse complement strand
TTAATTGTTTGCATGTAATTCATTCAGATGCAGCAGCAGCAGCAGCTGCTGCTGCTGCTGCTGCAACAGCCGCAACAGCAGCTGTTTCTGTTGTTTGTGTATTGCTGCAGCAGTTGCTGTAGCAGCAGCAGCAGCAGCAGCAGCAGCTATCCCTGTTGTTTTTGTGTTCTTGCAGCAGCAGCAACGGCAGCAGCTGCTGCTGCAGCCTCTTGTGTCTGTTCCTTGCTGCAGCAGCAGCAGCAGCAGCCTGTGTTGTTTGTGTGGAGATGCAGCAGCAGCACCAACAGCAGCAGCAGCAGCAGCAGCAGCAGCAGCAGCAGCAGTTGTGTGTGTGTGTTTGTTTAGGGGGACCTTGTGAGGCACGCAACGAAGCTGCTGGCTGATGGTCTCCTCCCTGGGGTTACTAGTGAGTCTAAACCCTAAACCCTAAACCCTAAACCCTTGACAGTAAACCCTAGATAACAAACCTTAGCCTCTAG
>NW_013570149.1:0-391 GCF_000499745.2 Eimeria mitis | reverse complement strand
GCGTTTTATTCTTTGCGGGTAGTTAATTGTTTGCATGTAATTCATTCAGATGCAGCAGCAGCAGCAGCTGTGTGTGTGTTTGTTTAGGGGGACCTTGTGAGGCACGCAACGAAGCTGCTGGCTGAGGGTCTGCTCCCTGGGGTTACTAGTGAGTCTAAACCCTAAACCCTAAAGCCTAAACCCTTGACAGTAAACCCTAGATAACAAACATTAGCATCTACACCCTGAACGTTGCTGCATAAACCCTAAACCCTAAACCCTAAACCCTTTTGGCTTTATCTTATGGAGGCTGAGATAGGCTGATGGAGGGTCCACCGTTGGGGGTTTAGGGTTTAGGGTTTAGGGGTTTAGGGTTTAGGGGTTTAGGGTTTAGGGTTTAGGGTTTAGGGTT
>NW_013570148.1:9850-10651 GCF_000499745.2 Eimeria mitis | reverse complement strand
CTCTGTATTCGGTTCTTGTTGACGTATTTGCTGCAGCTGCTGCTGCTGCTGCAGCTGCTGCTGCTGCTGCAGCACGAGCCCTTCTGCCTCGCTCTCGCTGCTCCCTGCCCTGTTGGGGGTTGTCGCAGCAGCAGCAGCAGCAGCAGCAGCAGAAGGAGCAGCAGCAGCAGCAGCAGGTTGATGCTGCTGCTGCAGCCCAGCAGCAGCAGCAAGGATCGATGACGCAGCAGGCGGCAGCAACTCAACAGAGAGCAGCAGCCACGGTGAAGGTGCTGAGCATCCTACACTGCTGCTGCTGCTGCTGCTGCTGCTGCTGTTGCTGCTGCTGCTGCTGCTAAAGTACCTGTAGTTCCTGCGGCCGGAGCAGCAGCAGCAGCAGCAGCAGCTGCTGCTGCTGCTGCTGCTGCATGCACGTGGTGAGAAGGTATGGTGAGGCAGCCCTGCAGCAGAAGGAATCCTAAAAACAGAAGTCGATTGCGCTGCTGCTGCTGCTGCTGCTGTCGTTGTTGCTGTTGGTGTTGTTGTTGCCAGTGCTGTTGCTGATACTGGCGCGGCTGCTGCTGCTGCTGCATCAGCTGCTGCTGCTGCTGCTGCTGCTGCTGCTGCTGCTGGAGCTGCTGCTGCTGAGGGGCGCCGCGCTGCAGCAGCCCGCAGCAGCAGGGAGGCTGAAGGGGGCGCAGACAAAGCCCATGGTGCTGCTGCTGCTGCTGCTGCTGTTCTTGCTGCTGTTGCTGCTGCTGCTGCTGCTGCTGCTGCTCTATGGATCGACGGAGACAGCCGCTGGGCCGCCCCACGAGAAAG
>NW_013570148.1:9120-9750 GCF_000499745.2 Eimeria mitis | reverse complement strand
TTGCTGCTGCTGCTGCTGCTAAAGTACCTGTAGTTCCTGCGGCCGGAGCAGCAGCAGCAGCAGCAGCAGCAGCTGCTGCTGCTGCTGCTGCATGCACGTGGTGAGAAGGTATGGTGAGACAGCCCTGCAGCAGAAGGAAACCTAAAAACAGAAGTCGATTGCGCTGCTGCTGCTGCTGCTGCTGCTGCTGCTGCTGCTGCTGTCGTTGTTGCTGTTGGTGTTGTTGTTGCCAGGGCTGTTGTTGATACTGGCGCGGCTGCTGCTGCTGCTGCATCAGCTGCTGCTCCTGCTGCTGCTGCTGCTGGAGCTGCTGCTGCTGAGGGGTGCCGCGCTGCAGCAGCACGCAGCAGCAGGGAGGCTGACGGCGGCGCAGACAAAGCCCACGGTGCTGCTGCTGCTGCTGCTGTTCTTGCTGCTGCTGCTGTTGCTGCTGCTGCTGCTGCTGCTCTATGGATCGACGGAGACAGCCGCTGGGCCGCCCCACGAGAAATGCAGAAGGGGGGCCGCATGCTGCTGCTGCTGCTGCTGCTGCTGCTGCTGTTGCTGCTGCTGCTGCTGCTGCATCACCGGCTCTGCTGCTGCGGTTGTGGATGCTGTTGCCGTTGCTGCTGCTGCTGCTGCTGCTGCTGC
>NW_013570148.1:6092-6999 GCF_000499745.2 Eimeria mitis | reverse complement strand
CTGCTGCTGTTGCTTGGACTGCTGCAGCTAATCCTTCTCCTCGTGCTGCAGCAGCAGCAGCAGCAGCAGCTGCTGCTGCTGCTGCTGCTGTTGCTGCAGCTGCTGCTGCATATACCATCTCTGCTGTAAACCCTAAACCGTAGTGGTTGACATCAGCAGTGTGCTTATAAACCCTAAACCCTAAACCCTAAACCCTAAACCCTAAACCCTAAATACAACATCTCTTTCTGCAGCATAAACCCTAAACCCTAAACCCTAGTGCAGGGTTTAATATCAGCTCGTCTCTAAACTAAACCCTAAAAAACTCTGTTTGCCTCTCCCCCCCTCTAAACCCTAAACCCTAAACCCTAAACCCTAAACCCTACAACTTATTGCCTTTCGATTCGCCAGTGGAGCTGCGGCGGCCTGAACTGCCACCTAAACCCTAAACCCTAAACCCTAAACCCTAAACCCTCAAGGGGAAGGGTTTACTAGGCTTGGGCTAAGGAACAAAGCTGCGCTGATTTGTTCTCGGGCTCTTCTTGTGAACTGCTGCTGCTGCTGCTGCTGCTGCTGCTGCTGCTGTGGGCTTTACTGTCTGCTGCTGCTGCTGCAGCTTTTGCTGCAGTTGGTTCTGCTGCTGCAGCAGCAGCAGCTGCTGCTGCTGCAGGAGGCTGCTGTTGAGTGTCTTTGCTGCAGTCTGTTGTAGCAGCAGCAGCATCTGGCTGCTGCTGCTGTTGCTGCTGCTGCTGCTGTTTCTGTTCTTCTGGCTGTTGCCTTTCCTGCTGCTGCTGCTGCTGCTGCTGCAGTTGCTGCTGCTGCTGCTGCTGCTGCTGGGCGCGCAGATCGATTCTGCGTCTCTTGGGGGTGTGGCCTTCAAGCTGCGGCAGAGCAGCAGCACCAGCACCAGCACCAGCAGCACCCCCAG
>NW_013570148.1:4893-5121 GCF_000499745.2 Eimeria mitis | reverse complement strand
ACCAGCCAAGCCTCCCCGTAGTCCTGCACCCAAACCCTAAACCCTAAACCCTAAACCCTAGAAAACCCTAAACCCTAGAAAACCCTAAACCCTAGAAAACACTAAACATTTTTTATTTTCAAATGGCGGTGTTTTAAACCCTAGATTATATAACTAAGTATACACGAACATAATATACACCCTGAGGATTTTTTTAGGGTTTAGGGTTTTCTAGGGTTTAGGGTTTTC
>NW_013570148.1:3737-4444 GCF_000499745.2 Eimeria mitis | reverse complement strand
ACCAGCCAAGCCTCCCCGTAGTCCTGCACCCAAACCCTAAACCCTAAACCCTAAACCCTAGAAAACCCTACAAAACCCTAAACCCTAGAAAACACGAAATATTTTTTATTTTCAAATGGCGGTGTTTTAAACCCTAGATTATATAACTAAGTATACACGAACATACTATACACCCTGAGGGTTTTTTAGGGTTTAGGGTTTTCTAGGGTTTAGGGTTTTTTAGGGTTTAGGGTTTTTGAGGGTTTAGGGTTTAGGGTTTACCTCAGTGGCGTCCTGAAATCTGTTGTTCATCAGCTGCAGGTCCCCCAGCCGCATGCAAGCGAAGGAGAGGTCTGCTGCTGCTGCTGCTATCTCTTCTTTGCTTAGATATTTTGCTGCTGCTGGTGCTGCTGCTGCTGCTGCTGCTGCTGCTGCTGCTGCTGCTGGTGCTGGTACTGCTGCTGGTGTAGTTGCTGCTGCAGTTGCTGCTGAGTCTGCTGCTGCTGCTGTTTGTGCTTCATTTTTTGTTTCTGTTGCTCCTATTGCTGCTGCTATTGTTGCAGCAGCAGCTGCTGCTTCTGCTGTTCCTGCTGCTGCTGTTGCTGCTGCTGCTGCTGTTGCTGCTGCTGCTGCTGGTGATTTATATTTTAGTTTTTTTGCGAGACATCTTTTTGCTAACTCAAACATCTGAAACGCCAGCTCATCATCAGCAACATCTCTGTCTTCAT
>NW_013570148.1:3405-3637 GCF_000499745.2 Eimeria mitis | reverse complement strand
AAGGAGAGGTCTGCTGCTGCTGCTGCTATCTCTTCTTTGCTTAGATATTTTGCTGCTGCTGGTGCTGCTGGTGCTGCTGCTGCTGGTGCTGCTGCTGGTGCTGGTGCTGCTGCTGGTGTAGTTGCTGCTGCAGTTGCTGCAGCATCTGCTGCTGCTGCTGTTTGTGCTTCACTTTTGGTTTCTGTTGCTCCTATTGCTGCTGCTATTGTTGCAGCAGCAGCTGCTGCTGCTT
>NW_013570148.1:2941-3382 GCF_000499745.2 Eimeria mitis | reverse complement strand
TGCTGCTGCTGCTGCTGCTGGTGTGTTGCGACGTAGGCCCTGTTGCAGCAACAACGCAGACTGCAGCATACACCTTCAGCTCGAACACTTCTGCTCACAACCTAAACCCTAAACCCTAAACCCTAAACCCTAGACCCTAAACCCTAAACCCTAAACCCTAAACCCTTAACCCCAGTTTACCTTTGGGTATTTGTTCTATCATTTCTTCTTTAGTTTCTTCTATTGACAGCAAAGCATCACCAAACCACAAATAAAAAACCCCCAGCTCCTCGTCCAGCTCAGAACACCCCGTCTCGCTTATCCTGAAAAAAAAAAAAAAGGGTTTAGGGTTTAGGGTTTAGGGTTTAGGGTTTGGGGTTGAGGGTTTGGGTAGTATCAGTACAAGCATATATACACATAGCTATATAAATATAAAGATAAATATATATACATTTATTTTTA
>NW_013570148.1:1056-1397 GCF_000499745.2 Eimeria mitis | reverse complement strand
AGCAGCAAGAGCAGCAGCAAGAAGAGGAGGAGGAAGAAGACAGCAACGAGAAAGAAAGCAAAGACAGCAGCGACGCAGATGAAGAAGCAGCAAAACTACAAAACGCTTCGAGTCCGTGTGCTGCTGCTGCTGCTGTTGCTGCTGCTGGTGCTGCTGCTGCTGCTGCTGTTGCTGCTGCTGCTGCTCTTGCTGCTGCTGTTGCTGCTGCTGCTGCTGCTGTTGCTGCTGCTGCTACTGCTGCTGCTGGAGTATTTGCTGTTGTATGCTTCTGCTTGGCTCAGCTGTTGGTCTAGGGTTTGCCTCTGTGCAGTGAAACTAGGGTTTAGGGTTTAGTGTTTAGG
>NW_013570148.1:693-956 GCF_000499745.2 Eimeria mitis | reverse complement strand
AAAGATATAGAGATAAACAAAGCGATAAAAGGATAAACAACAACAACAAAACAAATAAATAAATAAAAAAACAAAAAACAAAAAAAAAACAAAAGCAAACAGACATCTTTCCTATGTGCGTGCTAAACCCTAAACCCTAAACCCTAAACCCTAAACACTAAACCCTAAACCCTAAACCCTAGATTCACTGCACAGAGGCAAACCCTAGACCAACAGCTGAGCCAAGCAGAAGCATAAAACAGCAAATACTCCAGCAGAAGCAG
>NW_013570148.1:521-593 GCF_000499745.2 Eimeria mitis | reverse complement strand
AAAGATATAGAGATAAACAAAGCGATAAAAGGATAAACAACAACAACAAAACAAATAAATAAATAAAAAACA
>NW_013570148.1:0-196 GCF_000499745.2 Eimeria mitis | reverse complement strand
CTGCTGTCTTTGCTTTCTTTCTCGTTGCTGTCTTCTTCCTCCTCCTCTTCTTGCTGCTGCTCTTGCTGCTCCTGCTGCTCTTGCTGCTGCTGCTCTTGCTGCTGCTGCTGCTGTTGTTGTTGCTGTTGTTGTTGTTGTTTCTCACTTTGCTGCTGTTGCTGCTGCTCACCCTCTCGGTCCTTCTGCTCCGGCTCCT
>NW_013570147.1:2391-9575 GCF_000499745.2 Eimeria mitis | reverse complement strand
TGCTCATCTGGAACTTGCTGTTTTGGTAAGTGCCTTCTGCAAGACGGTCGCATTATTTTCACTCCAACCTTTTCACTGACTCTGCAATTCCCACCGCACGAAACGTGCACTACTCCAGATAGTGTGTTGAGGGGTTGAAAAGGGGAAACGGAAACAAAGACTGGTTCTGCTCTTTTGTGTCTGCACCTGTCTCGGCTTGGCATCTGAGCAGATACGTAGGTTGGTGTTTGCTCTAATGCCGCAGTAGGCTTTGTAGCGCGGGAGGAGCAATTTATGATTTATCTGCTAGTGGGCATTCCCCCTTAGATATGACGCCTATTGAAAAAGTTGGCTTCAAGCTGCGCCGTCCAATTATCATGCGTCCGTAAGCCAGGAACGTTGGCCACTAGCTCCAATCACAGACGAAACGTTCGGTGGAGAAGAGCGTTGCTGCGCATGCCCTCCTTTGTAAACAATAAGCTGCTTCTGTGTAATTGACACTGTATTTTGCATCAATACTTTTTAGCTCACTGGCGGCATAGAATTTGCAGTAGAAACGCTTTCCGCGGCTTTTGTGTTTAGGAGTGTCCCCAGCATGCCGAGAGGGAGCTGCTTAGCATTTCCGTTTACTGCCCGGACTCAAGTAAAATACTCATGAAACATAGTTTTCCTGGCCAGTAGAAAGAAACTCGCGCCCCGACTGCTTGTTGATCTTTTCCGGCAGCAAGCGCTTCACAGTGTATAAAGGTCTTGCGCAATGCATTTGGAGCAATTGTTGGAGTGGTGCAGTTTGCGTCTAACAATTCACGAGGAGTGAAACGACATCGCTTCTTTCCATATGGAATTGTAATGATTCTATTTTTATGTGGAACCTCTGGAAATCTTTTTTGCTTCCGGTTCGCGAGCTTGGCGCGGCTCTCTTGGCCTTTGGAGGCTCACACAAGCAACGCGCGAGTACTGTTTTACTGCCTTTCGAGACGTTTAGGGATAAAATATTCTCAGCCGCGCGCCGACAGTTCTGTCGATGCATGCAGGTACTCATTGCTGACGTACTGTGTACGATGCTGTTTTCAGCGCAGTAGGAAGCCCTACTGAAAGCAGCCAACAAGATTGCTTTGTTAGCTGTGTGTTCAGACTGCATGCAGGTGCTTGCTCAGCGTAAATATTGCTTGTCAGACCAGTACGATGAAATTGTTGGGGACGCTGTCATGTAACGTCTGCTTGTATCTTGCACAGGTCTATTTTTCTGTGGGGTACATTTGACAGTATTCAGGTTCTAGTAGAATGCTGTAGTGGCATTACGCAGTGTCTAGCCTTGCATTCCGAGAGTCGTCTTGAAAGGTATTGTATGCATGGGCATGATTCAGGTAACATTTCTCCCCGTCTCACCGGAACAATGGGCATGGCCTTGTGTCATGCCCCTTTGCGCATCCACAAGCTTGCGGTAGGGACGGCTCGAGTTGCGTTGGTTCGCTGGGCTCCGAGTTTAGTGTCGGCTGTTATTCGGATGCATGTTTCGCTACTCAAAAATTGAGCAGAAACAGGTGTTTCGAGGGTTGCATCTACGCACCGATTATCTAGAGCGTGCGTTAGCAGCACAGCCAAAGGCAAAGGCTGCTGAACGTGATGCTAATGTGGAGTCGGCTGGGGTTAAATAAATGGTAGGGATGCATCGATGGCATGCTACTATGCGATGCATCGTGTGGTGGGCGTTGGGCCATAGCATATGAGAGGGCTGTTTCAGGAATGCACGACTAGCTGCATACTGGTTTGCGGCTGCTAGTGGTGGTTCTGGGCGTTTGTGCTGTCATCTTGGTCTCAGCAAAGCATCAGTTTCTGGGCCATGTGCGTCTAGCATATTTTTGAAAGTGGCGAAGGGAGGGTTTAACTGTAGGATTTAGGTTTGGCTACTATTGAAAAGTTGAAGGTGATAACGATAAGGTGTACACAGCACCAGAGTGCATCTGTGTCCGAGTGCAGCTGATGAAGACAAGTCTCTCATTGACGGCTTGCCTGAATATGTGAACAAGCAATATGCATAGATGCCGCTGTGGTGCGTTTGAGGAGTAATGGATTGACTGCATGCGAGACGTGTACGGGAGGCATACTGTGGTATAGTTGAGGTTTAGATGGTTTTGGTTACACCCCACGAATGGAGGCTTCATAGAGAACCCTGTTTAACCGCGTTGCGCGAGGCGCATGTTCATGTTGTACTCCTGGGTAGGATGGGAAGCGTCTTGGCTGCTCAATTTCTATACCTAAACTGTTTGATAGATTTTGTTGTTTGGAGGGCGGTCGCTGCGCGTCGTGGGTTGTATGAACTGGTGTCGTCAATCACAACGGGGCGNTTGTTGTTTGGAGGGCGGTCGCTGCGCGTCGTGGGTTGTATGAACTGGTGTCGTCAATCACAACGGGGCGCGCTCACGGGCCACCGTTCACTTTTTTATTCACGCCACCCCGTGAACCGCCGTGTTTCTGGCGGGACGGGCGGTTATACGTGTGTGGTAACTACGTTGGTATGGTAGTGGACCAAGTTGTAGTCCTGCTAGAGCATCGCACAAGATGCATGCCTACTGCCGATTTGGCAGTGCTGTCGTGGGCCTTCACGAGCAAAATATTGTCGTGGACAGCACGGGCTTTTCATTAGCAGTGTACAGCTATTCCCCCTCAACAAATTGTGCGCAAAGGTCTAGGCATACGACACGGAGCACCTTGTGGTACACCAATGGAAGCATTTTCGGAAGTGTCGCCTGTGGGCGACGTCGATGGTAGCCTTCTTTAACGTCGGCCTTTTTCTAGATGAGCTGCCTCACTCCAGCGTTGTGACTGCAGACAGTATAGATAACTCTAGCCGCTGAGGAGCAAGGGTTTNGAGCTGCCTCACTCCAGCGTTGTGACTGCAGACAGTATAGATAACTCTAGCCGCTGAGGAGCAAGGGTTTTCAGAGCGGGTAGCGTTATTTGCTTAAGCCGTCAAGCTGGGAGTGCACAACGCAGATGAACTCCCTGGCTACACTTTTGAAATACTTATCGGGCAGGAGGTGAGTGTGGAGCGGTTCTCTAACTGTTGCTGCAGTTCCGCTGTCGTTAAGTTCATTGCCTTTCGTTTCGTCAGCAGAAAATTGTTTTTGCTTCTATCGCGCCGAGTTCATTTTAGCTTCCTTGGAGTGTGGTATTACGTCGCCAGACTACGATGTTTAACAGAAGTTGACGTTGTGGCAAACGCGTGTTTCAGCGGTTATTTGCCGAGCGTCTAGACAGCCATTTGTGTATCAGCCACAACAAGCTGCATTTAGACTTTGCATTGTTCGCTGCATCGTGCGTCCACCTTTGCAACGAATGTGGCGGCGTAAGGACGCGGCAAAGGTGCATGCGCGGTGCGGCGAACAGTGCAATCTCAAAATGCAGCTTGCTGGCGTCTGTATCCGAAAACGACTGAGGGTGAGTGGGAGCATGATTCTGCTGCCTTTGGCTGTTTTCAGGTAGGCGCATTGTTTCCTTGGGCGGCATGCAGGAAAAGAGTGCAATGGTGCGTTCTCTCGACGTCCTGATGCGTTTACTGGTGAACGAATGAAAGAATGTTCAATTTTACAGTGCGGCTCATGAATGATCCGGCCGCGGTTGTTACGTCTCTTGGCACTATGCTTTTCCGAGTCCGAAATTGCTGTAGCTCAGCACGTTTAACGTCTGTTTCTCTGCATTCCGCAGCGGCAGCGTGCGGGATTCTGCTTGATGCATTCGCCTTGTATGCAGGCGTGTTTGCGGAAGGTGCAATCTGGGACTCGCTATTTTGCTTGGTACTTTGAGCAGTGGCTGCAATTTGGGGGTGTTATCGACACTGAAATCCATTCACTGAGTTGCGGTGCCCACCACATGATACGTGCACTCTTCCAGGCAGTGAGCTAAGGGATTGTAGAAGGGAAACGCAGAAAGAAATTGATTGTACTTTGGTTTACCTGTACGGGTGGCAACCAAGAATCTGAACATAAATATGAAGCATTTCTTGCTTGAATGCTACAATACACTTGGTGGAGCGGAAGAGTAGCAGTTTATGGCTTATTTGTCAGGCGGCATTCTGCCTTGGAAACTACGGAAACTGAACAGGAAGACTTCAGCTGTGGCCGCCTAGCATCATGCGTAACGCCTGCCACTAGCGCAAACCACAAAAGTAACGTTTTGGTTGAGATGAGCATGGGTGCACATTTCCCCGTTTGTAAACGTAGCTGAATTTGTGTTATAGCGAGTACAATGTTCGCTCACTTACTGCGACGCCTGCGTGACAGAAATGCTTTCCACGGTTGTCGTGCTTAGGAATGTTCCCAGCATGCCGGAAAGAAGCCGCGTAGCATTTCATGTCATTGCAGATGTGCACTGCTGTAATCGCCGGACTCCAGTAAGATTTACTTGAATCATAGGTTTCCTGGCCGCTAGGAAGGCGAGTTGCTTTCAACTGCTTGTCGACTTCTTCGCGAAGCAGCAATTTCACAATATGCAGTTTCAGCACAGTACGGTCGCCGGTCTTTGCGTAATCCTTGGAGTGCCGCAATTCCTGTCCAACATCTGAGGCGACGTGAAACGGCATCGCTTGCTTCCATATGGAATCTTAACGATTCTACTTGTATGTGGAACCTACAAAACTCTTTTTTTCTTCCGGCTCGCGAGCCTGGCGAGGCTCCCTTGGCCTTCCAAGGCTCACGCAAGCAACGTGCGAGTGATGTCCTGGTGTCTTTCGAGACGTTTTGGAATAGAATATTCTCAGCCCCGCACCGAAAGTTCTGTCGATGCGCGCAGGCAGTCAATGCTGACGTAATGTGTGTGATGCTGTCTTCAGCGTAGTAGGAGGCCCTACTGAAGGCAGCCAACAAGACTGCTGTGTTAGCTTTGTGTTCAGATTGCATTCAGGTGCTTGCTCAGCGTAAAGATTACTGGTCAGACCAGGACGATGAAGTTGTTAAGGGAGCAGTCGTGTCGCTGCTGCTTGTATCTTGCACAGCTGTTTGTGGGATGCATTTGACAGTATTCAGGTTCTAGTTTTTTTTTGTAGTGGCGTTATGCAGTGTCGAGCCTTGCATTCCGAAGGTTGCCTTGAGAAGTATTGCATGCGTGGACATGCTTCAGGCAGCCTTTCTCCCCGTCTTACCGTAGCCGCGCGCAAGGCTGTCTGTCTGTATCTTCCCTGGTGCATCTACAGGCTTGCGGTATGGATGGCTGCAGAGGAATGATTCACCAGACATCGTGTTTGCTTTCGGCGGTTATTCTAACGAATGTTCCTGACGTGTAACGTGCACTCAGCGCAGTCTGCTCACCCAAGCACATGAATAACCGCATCTGCACTGACAATCCAGCACGTAGGCAAATTTTGACTTCGTATGAGACGGCTGGTATACGTTATACAAGTAGGAGTTGGATGAGATTAAAAAGGCACCACGACGATGGCAAAACATCAGTTTCTGGACCTGCTGAGTCTAGCATACTTTTGAAATCAAAAAAGAAAGCCTTTTCAAGTTGGGATTTCGTTCTTGCTGGTATTGAACATTTCACGGCGATAACGACAAGGTGTACACAACACCAGACTGTTAACTACACCCGAGTGCAGCTGATGAAGGCAACTCGCTCATTGAAAGCTTACCCAAATGTTTGAATCAGCGGTACGCATACATGCCGCTGTGGTGCGTTTAAGGAATAATGGAAGGACTGGATGCGAGACGTGTACGGGACGCATATCGTGAATTGGTAGCTGTTTACATGGTTTCTGGTACGGAATGCGAATTAAGCCTTCTTAGCGTAGCCAATTGGACGGGGTATATGTCCATGCTGTAGTCCAGTATAGGATGGGACGCGCCCTGTTTGCTCCATTTCCTTTACCAAACACTTGGAAATATTTTATTCAGCGCACAATCGTCGTTGCCGTTTCCGAAAAGTGGAGCTCTTCTCAAGATCAGTGAGAAGGGCTCATAGACCGCCGTTCACGCACTTATTCACGCCACCCCATGAAACGCGCTGTTTCTTTTGGCGGGACAGGCGATTGCACTTTGAAGTAACTACGTTGGTATGGTTGCTCGACGGAGTTGTAGTTCTGCTAGAACATCGTGCAAGACGCCTACCAGCGATTTGGCAGTGCTGTCATGAGCGTTTGCGAATGTTTTGTCGTGGTACTGCATGGGTTTTTCAGCTTTCCAGTAGCAATGTACAGCTATTCCNCGTTTGCGAATGTTTTGTCGTGGTACTGCATGGGTTTTTCAGCTTTCCAGTAGCAATGTACAGCTATTCCCCTCCAACAAATTGTGCGCAAATACCTAGGCATACGACGGAGAGTACCCGGTGCTACGCTAATAGAAGCATTTCCGGAAGTGTTGTCTGTGGGCGACGTCGCTGGTGGCCTTCTTTAACGTCAGCATTTTTTACAGACGAGCTCCGACTCCAACGTTGTGGCTGCACCCAATTGATATAACTCTAGCCGCTGAGGAGCAAGGATTTTCAGAGCGGATAGTGTTATTTGATTAAGCCATCAAGGTGGGAGTTCACAACGCACATGAACTCCCTAGGTACACTTTTGAAATACTTATCGGACAGGAGGTGAGTGTGCAACACTCCTCTAGCTGTCGCTGCAGTTCCTTTGTTGTTAAGCTCGTTGCTCGTCGTTTCGTCAGCAGGAAATCGCCTTTGCTTCTGTAGCTCCGCGTCCCTTTTTGTTTCTGTGGCGTGCGTTATCACGTCGTCAGACTACGGCGCCTTACTGAAATCAATCTTGTGGCAAACCCGTGTTTGAGCAGTATCCACTACAAGCTGCACTTAGCTATTGCACGGTTTGCTGCATTGTGCGTCTACCATTGCAAAGAATGAGGCGGCGTTCGTTTCCGGACACGAATGTGGTTCGGTGGGAACAGGATTCTGCCGTCTTTGGGTGTTTTCAGGTAGGCGCATTGTTTCCTTGTGCGGCATGAAGGAACACAGGGCAGTGCTGGGGTCTCGTGGAGGCGTGATGCATTTGCGGGTGAACGAAGGCAACTGTTTTTAATCTTTCACTACCTCCATTAGTGATTCGTTTGCTGTCGACATCTCGCTTGACACTGTGGCTGCTGGAGTTCGAAAATGCTTCACCTGTGGACACTGCGCTATCCGCCTTAAGATTTGTTGCTCAGCATCGGGGGCGCGCTGTGGTATGCGCTCCAATCGCATTGCATGCGCTTGTGTTTGCTAACGGT
>NW_013570147.1:0-2317 GCF_000499745.2 Eimeria mitis | reverse complement strand
GGCTTGGCATCTGAGCACATACGTAGGTTGGTGTTTGCTCTAATGCCGCAGTAGGCTTTGTAGCGCGCGAGGAGCAATTTATGATGTATCTGCTAGTAAACATTCCCCCTTAGATATCACGGCTGTTGACAAAGATGGCTTCAAGCTGCGCCGACCAATTATCATGCGTCCGTAAGCCAGGAACGTTCGCCACTAGCTCCAATCACAGACGAAACGTTCGGTGGAGAAGAGCGTTGCTGTGCATGCCCTCCTTTGTAAACAATAAGCTGCTTCTGTGTAATTGACACTGCATTTTGCATCAATACTTTTTAGCTTACTGGCGGCATAGAATTTGCAGCAGAAACGCTTTCCGCGGCTTTTGTGTTTAGGAGTGTTCCCAGCATGCCGAGAGGGAGCTGCTTAGCATGTCAGTTTATTGCAGATGTCCGCCTATGTGATGCCCGGACTCAAGTAAAATAGCCATGAAACATAGTTTTCCTGGCCAGTAGAAAGAAACTCGCGCCCCTACTGCTTGTTGCTTTGTTCCAGCAGCAAGTGCTTCACAGTATATAAAGGTCTTGCGCAACGCAGTAGCCGGTCGCTGCGGAACTGTTGGAGTGGCGCGGTTTGTATCAAACAGTCGAAGAGGAGTGAAACGACATTGCTTCTTTTTATATGGAATTGTAATGATTCTATTTTTATGTGGAACCTCTGGAAATCTTTTTTGCTTCCGGTTCGCGAGCTTGGCGCGGCTCTCTTGGCCTTTGGAGGCTCACACAAGCNTTCGAGACGTTTAGGGATAAAATATTCTCAGCCGCACGCCGACAGTTCTGTCGATGCATGCAGGTACTCACTGCTGACGTACTGTGTACGATGCTGTTTTCAGCGCAGTAGGAAGCCCTACTGAAAGCAGCCAACAAGACTGTTTTGTTAGCTTTGTGCTCAGACTGCATGCAGGTGCTTGCTCAGCGTAAACATTGCTTGTCAGACCAGTGCGATAAAATTGTTGGGAAAGCTGTAATGTAACGTCTGCTTGTATCTTGCACAGGTCTATTTTTCTGTGGGGTACATTTGACAGTATTCAGGTTCTAGTAGAATGCTGTAGTGGCATTACGCAGTGTCTAGCCTTGCATTCCGAGAGTCGTCTTGAAAGGTATTGTATGCGTGGGCATGATTCAGGCAACCTTTCTCCCCGTCTCACCGGAACAATGGGCATGTCCGTTTGCTCATCTACAAGCTTGCGGTAGGGATGGATGGAGTGTGTTGGTTCGCTGGGCACCGAGGTAAGTGTCGGCAGCTATGCAAATGGATGTTTCGTTACTAAAAAATTGAGCACAAACAGGTGTTTCCAGAGTTGCACATAGGCGCTAAAAATTTAGAGAGTACGCCAACTGGAAGTCCAAGGGCATAGCCTGGTGTACGTGGTACTATTATGGAGTCGTCTGGGGTTAAAGAAATGATAGGGATACATCGGTGGCATGTCACTATGCGATGCATCGTGTGGTGGGCCTTGGGGCACAGAATATGAGAGGGCTGTTTCAGGAATGCACGACTAGATGCATGCTGGCTTGCGGCTGCTAGTGATGGTTCTGTGCGTGGCCCCAAAGGCCAGGCATCAAAACGATGCTGCTGGCATATAGGTGTCAACAAAGCATCCGTTGCTGGACCTGGCGCGCCTAGCATACTTTTGAAATCAAAAAAGAAAGCCTTTTCAAGTTGGGATTTCATTCTTGCTGGTATTGAACATTTCACGGCGATAACGACAAGGTGTACACAACACCAGACTGTTAACTACACCCGAGTGCAGCTGATGAAGGCAACTCGCTCATTGAAAGCTTACCCAAATGTTTGAATCAGCGGTACGCATACATGCCGCTGTGGTGCGTTTAAGGAATAATGGAAGGACTGGATGCGAGACGTGTACGGGACGCATATCGTGAATTGGTAGCTGTTTACATGGTTTCTGGTACGGAATGCGAATTAAGCCTTCTTAGCGTAGCCAATTGGACGGGGTATATGTCCATGCTGTAGTCCAGTATAGGATGGGACGCGCCCTGTTTGCTCCATTTCCTTTACCAAACACTTGGAAATATTTTATTCAGCGCACAATCGTCGTTGCCGTTTCCGAAAAGTGGAGTTCTTCTCAAGATCAGTGAGAAGGGCTCACAGACCGCCGTTCACGCACTTATTCACGCCACCCCATGAAACGCGCTGTTTCTTTTGGCAGGACAGGCGATTGCACTTTGAAGTAACTACGTTGGTATGGTTGCTCGACGGGGTTGTATTTCTGCTAGAACATCACGTAAGATTCCCACCGGCGATTTGGCCGTGCTGTCAT
>NW_013570146.1:9593-10837 GCF_000499745.2 Eimeria mitis | reverse complement strand
CCCTAAACCCTAGGCTTTAATCCTAAACCCTAAACGCCACCCGCATTATTAAGTGCTCAGAGTTTGGGGCCGGGGCGCGCTTGCAGCGCTTCGTCCCTGGGTATAGAGTATATGGAATGTATCTTTTAGGGTTTATTAGGGTTTATGAGGATATTTTAAGGTGTATTAGGGCGCAGCTGGGTTTCTAGGGTTTACTGCGGTGCGCTAGGGTTTTTTCCGGCGTATCCGGTTGTACTAGGGTTTGTAAGGGTTTATTCGAGTTGACTAGCCCATTTGGCTTACTAGGACCTAGGGGCTAGGGTTTGCGTTGTTCAGGTTTAGGGTTTAGGGTTTAGGGTTTATGGCTTATCTTCTAGGGTTTAGGGTCTAGATTTATCAGGTTGTATTATTGTGTAGGGTTTGTGTCGTTCAAGTTTAGCTCTTTTTGGGTGTATTAGGGTTTATTAACATTTAGGGTTTAGGGTTTAGGGTTTCGGGTTTATGGTGTGTAGGTATCTGACGATGGAGCTGAATAACCTTTCTCCCGACTACGAAGCGCATGCAGCCCCAACAGATTCAAGAAGAAGGCCAGACCAGCGACTGTATGAAGCGGGCAGAGTAGAGGAGGCAGTCGAGCAGAAAAACAGACTAGNAAAAACAGACTAGAAGAGAAACAAAGGTACATAAACCCTAAACCCTAAACCCTAAACCCTCAGTAAACCCTAGTAAGCATTAAACTGCTGCATGATGCAGGAAGGGTAGGGGAGACAGTCGAGCAATAAAACAGACTGGAGGAGAAGCAGAGGCAGTCCCAAACCCTAAACCCTAATAAGCCCCAAACCCCCGTAAACCCTAAACCCTAATAAGCTGTAGTAAACCCTAATAAACCCTAACGAACTTTAGAGCCTACACGCTGGCACAGGCAGGGGGCATAAAGCTCTCAGCAAGCGTGTTGCAGGGCTAGCTGTTAGGGTTAGGGTTTGGTATTTAGGGTTTAGGGTTTAGGGTTTAGGGTTTGGGGGCGTGCAGGGAGGCTGCGAGAGCGCGGCCTCATGGAGAGCGCGATTATGTACCCTGTTGGTTTGAGCGGCAGCAGAATTCTGAAGATTGGGTCTATAAGGTAAACCCTAAACCCTCATAAACCCTAAACCCTCATATTTCCTAAAGGCTGGTAAACCCCAAACCCTCACAAACGCTAAAATCTTAGAGCGTAAAGAGCCCCAAACTCTGCGACATACATTGCAGGTTCGAGGGTGTTGTTTGTA
>NW_013570146.1:9319-9493 GCF_000499745.2 Eimeria mitis | reverse complement strand
GCAGCAGAATTCTGAAGATTGGGTCTATAAGGTAAACCCTAAACCCTCATAAACCCTAAACCCTCATATTCCCTAAACGCTGGTAAACCTCAAACCCTCAAACGCTAAACTCTTAGAGCGTAAAGAGCCCCCAACTCTGCGACATACATTGCAGGTTTGAGGGTGTTGTTTGTT
>NW_013570146.1:9062-9273 GCF_000499745.2 Eimeria mitis | reverse complement strand
CTGCTCCTTCTTTAGGCCTAGGGTTTAGGGTTTAGGGTTTAGGAGCATTTAGTTTAGTTGCTTTGGGCAGCAAGAACTGAGGTGGTCCAAGCTCGGGTGTATGTACACCCGAATGCATTGGAGTGTAAAGCCTGCATGCATAGAGCGCTCTGTAAGCCAGAAAGAGAGGAGCGCTGTATGCAGAGCGCTGGCTCCGCGGCAGCAGCAGCAG
>NW_013570146.1:8880-8962 GCF_000499745.2 Eimeria mitis | reverse complement strand
CACCCGAATGCATTGGAGTGTAAAGCCTGCATGCATAGAGCGCTCTGTAAGCCAGAAAGAGAGGAGCGCTTTATGGAGAGCT
>NW_013570146.1:8153-8780 GCF_000499745.2 Eimeria mitis | reverse complement strand
CTGCTCCTTCTTTAGGCCTAGGGTTTAGGGTTTAGGGTTTAGGAGCATTTAGTTTAGTTGCTTTGGGCAGGAAGAGCTGAGCTGGTCCAAGCTCGGGTGTATGTACACCCGAATGCATTGGAGTGTAAAGCCTGCGTGCATAGAGCGCTCTGTAAGCTAGAAAGAGAGGAGCGCTTTATGCAGAGCGCTGGCTCCGCGGCAGCAGCAGCAACAGCAGCAACCGTGGAGAACAGTGCCCTGGCTAGCTGCAGCTAGCTATTTGCAGCCAGCTGCAACTAGTTACTTGCAACTAGCTGTAGCTAGCTAGCGTGTTACGTGGGGCGTTCGGCCCCTGTTGGCTTCGCAGCAGCAGCGGGAGGTGTCTTCTGCTGCTGTTGCGGGTGAAGTCCCTCCGTTAGTGAGGATGATTTGTTTTGAGAATTAAAATGCAACGAACACCCAACGAAACACAGCGAGCAAATCCATGCATTTTTTGGGTGTATGCACACCTCGCGCTTTGGGGGTGGTGGTCGGGTGTCGTCTACACATTTCTTCTTTCAATGCATTAGATGATGGTTTAGAAATTAATATAAATATTTTAAGTATAAATACTAATATTAACAAGGAACAAGAAAGGGAAAACCCAAC
>NW_013570146.1:7531-8053 GCF_000499745.2 Eimeria mitis | reverse complement strand
CTGCAGCTAGCTATTTGTTTGCAGCCAGCTGCAACTAGTTACTTGCAACTAGCTGTAGCTAGCTAGCGTGTTACGTGGGGCATTCGGCCCCCGCTGGCTTCGCAGCAGCAGCGGGAGGTGTCTTCTGCTGCTGTTGCGGGTGAAGTCCCTCCGTTGCTGAGGATGATTTGTTTTGAGAATTAAAATGCAACGAACACCCAACGAAACACAGCGAGCAAATCCATGCATTTTTTGGGTGTATGCACACCTCGCGCTTTGGGGGTGGTGGTCGGGTGTCGTTTACACATTTCTTCTTTCAATGCATTAGATGATGGTTTAGAAATAAATATAAATATTTTAAGTATAAATACTAATATTAACAAGGAACGAGAAAGGGAAAACCCAACAGAAGCATCGATTGCAACTGTCTGCATGCACCGCTCGGGTGCGCCAGCAGCGATCGTATTGAGGTGTATGTACACCCAAACTGCAAGCTCCCTTTGAAATAAAATTCCGTTATATTTAATTCGAAACATTTCAATA
>NW_013570146.1:6161-7431 GCF_000499745.2 Eimeria mitis | reverse complement strand
TCTACACATTTCTTCTTTCAATGCATTAGATGATGGTTTAGAAATTAATATAAATATTTTAAGTATAAATGTTAATATTAACAAGGAACAAGAAAGGGAAAACCCGAGAGAAGCATCGATTGCAAGCGTCTGCATGCAGCGCTCGAGTGCGCCAGCAGCGATCGTATTGAGGTGTATGTACACCCAAACTACAAGCTCCCTTTGAAATGAAATTTTGTTATATTTAATTCGAAACATTTCAATAGTTTGAAATAGAACAACTCAACAGCAGCAGCACAACAGGCAGAGAACGGCAGCCGCCGCTGCTGCTGTGGCTACTGCTCCGGTGTATCGAACGTATACAATGAAGATAAGTAATTAAATTTTAAAATGTATATTTTATATTATTTATTTGTTTTGTAGTGTAACGGACCGCTGGGGTGTAGTGTGCGGCGTCTCTCGGCTGTTCGTTGCAACACTGCAGCAGCAGCAGCAGCACGAGCGGCAGCAGCAGCAGCCAGCAGCAACAACTGCAGCAGAACAACTGCCGGAAGTCGGGCCTTCGCCTGCATCTGCAGCAGCGACAGCAGCGGCACCCTCTAACAGTGACATAAGCAGTGGAGGTGGCAGCAACAGCAACAGCAGCAGCGCATGCAGCAGCAGCAGCAGCTACACCAGTAACTGCAGCAGAAGCAGCTACATCCGGCGNACAGCAGCAGCGCATGCAGCAGCAGCAGCAGCTACACCAGTAACTGCAGCAGAAGCAGCTACATCCGGCGGGGAACGCTACACTTAGCAGCAGCGCCTCCACATGAGAAGGCTGCAGCGGCAGCTGCTGCATTTCTTCCTTTTGCTGCTGCTGCTGCTGCTCTCTCAACTATCGGCAATGGCCTTCCTTAGGCGACATGCGCTGCAGCAGCTGCCGCTGCAGCAGCAGAAGCTGCAGCACCAGTTGCTGCTGCTGCCTCGAGCACAGAAATTTCCATCTCCCCCAAACGCAGTGTACCCGCTTGCCCTTCGGCAGCAACAGCAGCAGCGGTGTTGGGCGCGCAGCAGCAGCAGCAGCAGCAGCAGCAGCAGTGCCGCCCTTGCCGCCTCTCGAAGGGCACTCTCCACGAGCGTCAGCAGCAACAGCAGCAACAGCAGCAACAGCAGCAGCGACAGCAGCAACAGCCCGTATTGCCATTTGCGTCTGCTCGACAGGGAGACCCGCAGCCTCTTTCCCGAGGCCCTTCCTCTCGCTGCTACCGAGGTGCCTCTGACCACAAGCAGCAGCAGCAACAACAGTAGC
>NW_013570146.1:5765-6061 GCF_000499745.2 Eimeria mitis | reverse complement strand
GTCTGCTCGACAGGGAGACCCGCAGCCTCTTTCCCGAGGCCCTTCCTCTCGCTGCTACCGAGGTGCCTCTCACCACAAGCAGCAGCAGCAACAACAGTAGCAGCAGCAGCAGCAGCAGCAGCAGCAGCAGCAACAGCGAGTATGAGACGTGGTATTTGGCGCTACACGGCGTAATGGGGGGTCGTCGCAACCTGCGGAGTTTTGCAGCTGGGCTGAGACAAGCCGTCCATGCAGACCCCCCTGCATGCAGCAGCAGCAGCAGCAGCAGCAGCAGCAGCAACAGCAGCAGCAGCAGC
>NW_013570146.1:3860-4350 GCF_000499745.2 Eimeria mitis | reverse complement strand
CAGACACCAACAAGGTGTATACTTGCCTTCAGAGCTGCAACCGCAACAGCAGCAGCAGCAGCAGCAGCAGGAGCAGCAACAGCAACCGCAACAGCAACAGCAGCAGCAGCAGAAGCAGCAGCAGGAGCACCACCACCACCACCACCATGAGCAGCAACAGCAACCGCAACAGCAACAGCAGCAGCAGCAGCAACAGCAGCAGCAGCAGCAAGAGCAGCAGCAGGATTGGGGTGACCGTCTGTGTTGGCATCTGGATTTGGTTGGTTTGCATGCGCGATATGCGTTAAACAAATCTGTGGGGCTGGCAGCAGCACCTTTATCTATCCACGACCCTTCTTTGTCTGCTGCAGCAGCAGCACGTCAGGTGTACAGACACCCCATTTTATTTATAAAAGGAGAAACCTCTCCCTGGCTAGACTTCAAGCTGCAGCAGCCGTCTATACAACGACACTTCCCGCATGCAGCGCAGCACACCATCCCCAATGCAGGT
>NW_013570146.1:3557-3760 GCF_000499745.2 Eimeria mitis | reverse complement strand
CAGCAGCACGTCAGGTGTACAGACACCCCATTTTATTTATAAAAGGAGAAACCTCTCCCTGGCTAGACTTTAAGCTGCAGCAGCCGTCTATACAACGACACTTCCCGCATGCAGCGCAGCACACCATCCCCAATGCAGGCCATTGGCTGCATGCGCAGCAGCCCCAAGCCACTATAAAAGCTGCTGCAGACTTTATAAGAACA
>NW_013570146.1:3087-3457 GCF_000499745.2 Eimeria mitis | reverse complement strand
AGCAGCAACAGAAATAGAAAAAGAACGCAAACAACAATAAGAAATCCAGTTGTTTACACGGATAGCACATACTTAACCCCTGTTGCTGCTGCTGCTGCTGGCTGCTGCTGCTGGCTGCTGCTGCTGGCGCTGCTGCTGCTGCTAAGATTGCTGCTGAAACAGCTCGTTCCAACAGCAGAAGAACAGCTGCTGCTAAACGTAAGAAGCAGCAGCAACAGCAGCAGCAACAGCAGCAGCAACAGCACCAGCAGCTGCAATAGCGGCAGCAGCAACAGCAACACCAGCAGCTGCAGTAGCAGCAGGTGCAGCAACGTGTCCTATAGATTTAGATATACAACATATTTTTTGATTTATATAACATACATTTACA
>NW_013570146.1:2557-2987 GCF_000499745.2 Eimeria mitis | reverse complement strand
CAGCAAAAGCAGCAGCAACAACAGCAGCAACAGAAATAGAAAAAGAACGCAAACAACAATAAGAAATCCATTTGTTTACACGGATAGCACATGGTGATAGCCGTGTAAACTACTTAACCCCTGTTGCTGCTGCTGCTGCTGTCTGCTGCTGCTGGCTGCTGCTGCTGGCTGCTGCTGCTGGCTGCTGCTGCTGGCGCTGCTGCTGCTGCTAAGATTGCTGCTGAGACTGCTCGTTCCAACGGCAGAAGAACAGCTGCTGCTAAACGTAAGAAGCAGCAGCAACAGCACCAGCAACAGCACCAGCAGCTGCAACAGCGGCAGCAGCAACAGCAACACCAGCAGCTGCAGTAGCAGCATGTGCAGCAACGTGTCCTATAGGTTTAGATATACAACATATTTTTTGATTTATATAACATACATTTGCATTTAC
>NW_013570146.1:2337-2457 GCF_000499745.2 Eimeria mitis | reverse complement strand
AGCAGCAACAGAAATAGAAAAAGAACGCAAACAACAATAAGAAATCCAGTTGTTTACACGGATAGCACATGGTGATAGCCGTGTAAACTACTTAACCCCTGTTGCTGCTGCTGCTGCTGG
>NW_013570146.1:1618-2237 GCF_000499745.2 Eimeria mitis | reverse complement strand
ATATATATATATATATATATATATATACTTCTCGTGGGGTTGAGTGTTTAGGCGGATTGTCATTGAAACCCTAAACCCTAAACCCTAAACCCTAAACCCTAAACCCTATCCAATGAAGACTCCTTTCGGGCAGTAAACTCAGCGGTGTCATCATATGCAAATACAGTGCAGCAAGCAGCAGCAGGAGCAGCAAGAGCAGCAGTAGTTGTGTGTGTTGTGTGTGTGTTTCTGTTTGCTGCTGCTTCTGCTGCTACTGCTTTGCTTCCTCGTGATATTTCTGTTTATGCTCTTTGTTGCATTTGACTATTCATTGTAATTCATTAAAATATTCGCCGATCACTCATTTCTTTACTTCTGCTGCAGCAGCAGGTACAGCACTGCAGGAGACAGCTCCAGCTAGGCCCCACAATTGGCCCCCCGCCGCCCGGAGCCAGGTATCTGTAGCTAGCTGGATGAAGCTGGCTAGCTACAGCTAGCTAGCTACAGCAAGTTGCTGCATAGGAAACTCAAGCCAGTGAGTTTAATACGCTACTAAACAGCCCACAGAACACGAGGAAGGGAGAGGGGCGGCTGCTGGGCGTCTTCTTCTACCTGCCGTCTGCTGTCTGCTTTTTTTTTA
>NW_013570146.1:0-1518 GCF_000499745.2 Eimeria mitis | reverse complement strand
GTTAATTTAATTTTAATGAACTGATGCAGCTAAAGATGCAGAAATAAACGTATATAAATAAGCCAAGGCAACGGGCCCTGGTGGCTGTATACCGCAGTCGGCGGCAGGGGCGTGTCTCACATCTTCCGCCCTTTGTGTCTGTGTTTTTCATTGAAAACAAAATTAGAATCATTTAAATATATTATTAATTGTTAATTTATTTCTTTGTATCAAAGAAATCCCGAAAATTTCGTCTGTCGGCCGCACTGCCGCCCAGCGGCCACCGACAGAACCCGTTGGGCGGACTGACCGCCTCTGAAGCCCAAATTTATTTCATTTTTAGCTCAATCAATTATTTATTTTCATTTTAAATTAAATTAAATAATTATTTTTGTTATAAATACAGAAAATTTCATCAAAAGAAAGCGGCAAAACCGCCCAGGAAGAACCCTCTCCAGACAGGGCGGCGGCCGCCTGCTGCAGCCCGCAGCAGCAGCAGCAGCAGCAGCAGTAGCTGCTGCTGCTCATCTCCGCCGCTTCTGCTTCCTTCTTCCTAGACACATTTCGCACTTGGCTTTGTTTTGTATGGAATGGACTTTTTGTTTCTCTTGCCGCGTTGCAGCTGCTGCAGGCACTGGATGCAGCAGCAGCAGCAGCAGCAGCAGCAGATCCGCACGCTGCTGCTGTTCCCTAGAGGCACAACAGCAGCAACTGCAGCAACATAGATGCTGTAGCAGCGGCACTTACATTTTGACAAGTCTATTAATTTGTTTCCTCCTTAAATAAGCCGTTGAAGCTCTGCAGCAGCACGTGTTGCTGCAGCAGCAACAGCAGCAGCAGCAGCGGCAACAGCTCCTGTTGGTAGCCTTGTCCAGACCAGCAGCTGGCCTCAGTCGCCGTCACATCGGATACCGCTGCAGCAGCAGCTCTGCAGCAACCTGAAGCAATATTTGCGGCAGCAGCATGGCATATAATAATCCCTGCGCAGCGGCAGCAGCGGCAACAGCAACGGCAGCAGGAGCAGCAGGAGCAGCAGCAGCAGCAGCCATGAGAAGTGGGGTGACACTGAGGCGCAGCAGCGCAGCGGTGCTGCTGCCTTCTTCAGAGCAGCACCAGCAGCACGAAGAGCTGCAGCTGCAACAGGAAATGCTACACCATCGTCGCAGCAGCAGCTTGCAGGCTCCCCTCATTAGGTCGCCAGCACCGCAGCCGCCGCAGCAACAACAGCAGTACCACTGGCAGCAGCAGCAGCAGCAGCTGCAGTATGAATGGCAGCAGCAACAGTTGCAGCTGCAGCATCAGTTGTGGCAGCAGCAACAGCAACAGCAGCAGCAGCAGCAGCAGCCCAGTTTTCCCGTGCCTCGACAGCCACTTCCTGCTGCAGGAGATGCAGCAACAGTGATCCCTGCTGCTGCTGCTGCTGCTGCTGCTGCTGTTCCTTACGTTGTAAGCAGCGGCAGCAGCAGCAACACTGGGGCGACTCTGCATCCGAAGCAGCTGTTGCACTTTCCCTGGCAGCAGGTCCGAGCAGGAGCAGCA
>NW_013570145.1:3354-6324 GCF_000499745.2 Eimeria mitis | reverse complement strand
CAAAACAAATCCAAATAAGCACAAACAAATATAAATTAGGGTTTAGAGTATATTAGGGTTTAATATAAATTAAATTTTATAATAAATTAGGGTTTATAATAAATTAGGGTTTACGAGGGTTTAGGGTTTAGGGTTTACCAGCTCTATCAGCCTCTCCCGCAACCTCAATCCACCCTCCCCCATTTCATTATTAAAACAAATGAAAGTTTAAAACAAAAACCACAAATTAGGGTTTATAAAAAAATTAGGGTTTACGAGGGTTTAGGGTTTACGAGGGTTTAGGGTTTACGAGGGTTTAGGGTTTACGAGGGTTTAGGGTTTAGGGTTTACCAGCTCTATCTGGGTGCCCTGCGACCTCAATCCACGCTCCCCAATATTACAATTTAAGATCTACAATGAATGCGACTTTAAAACAAAAACCAAAAATTAGGGTTTACGAGGGTTTAGGGTTTACGAGGGTTTAGGGTTTACGAGGGTTTACCGGCTCTATCAGCGTGTCCCGCGACTTCAATCCATCCTTGTGCTGTTTTAACCATTTCACTATTAAAACAAATGCGACTTTAAAACAAAAACCAAAAACTAGGGTTTACAAAAAATTAGGGTTTACGAGGGTTTAGGGTTTACGAGGGTTTAGGGTTTACCAGCTCTATCGGCGTGCCCGGCGACCTCAATCCATCCTTGCGCGGTTTTAACCTCAGCATCCCAACAATCTTCAGCATAATGAGCTTTCTCTGTATCTAGGTGTTGACGAAACCTAATTAGGGTTTTATTAAACCCTAAAGAGAGAAGAAATAGATATGTTTTAGCGAGATAGTAGGCTAGGGTTTGGTTGTTTAGTATACCTTCATTGATAGCTTGTTCTAGGGTTTTATTATAATATAAACCCTCATTTTTTTTATTTATATTATTTATATTATAGTTTATTTGTTTTTGTTTTGTATATAAAGGAAGAGATAAATGTTTAATTAAATTAAACTTTATATAGTTTTTTTTATCTTTTTTAGGGTTATAAAAATGTTCGATCTCCCCCATAATAAACTCTCTACATCTATATAAACCACCGCGAGGGTTTATCTCGTTCCTAAACCCTAACCCTAACTGAGCCACAGCAAAAGGCATGCGGCCACCAACGTAATCATATAACCTCCTAAACCCTACAAATATACCCTGAGCTGTCTCGGGACGAAGATACCCTCGACCCTCCTGCTGCTGCTGCTGCTGCTGCTGCTCCTGCTGCTGCTGCTGCTGCTGCTGGGGGTGGTGCTTGTTCTGCTGTTTTTGGTTTTGGTTCGGTTTAGATGCTGCTGCTGCAGCAGCAGCTTCTTGCTGCTGTTTTTCTTGTAAACCACTGCTGCAACTGCTGCTGCTGTTGCTGCTGCTGCTGCTGCTGCTGCTGCTGCTGCTGCTGCTGCTGCTGCTGCTGCTGCTGTTGCTGCTGGTATTTGTTTCGTCTTTTGGGCCTAGTTTGAGTGTAAACATTAAATTAAAGGGAAAAGGAGAAGAGAGAGGATTGCCTTCGGGAGATAAAATATTATATTTATAAAAAATATCAGCGAGTTGTTGGGGTGTATATGCATCTATATTTTGTTGTATTTGTTTATATTCTTGTATTTGTTCTTTATTTATTTTATTTTTTGTCTCTTTTTCTCTCTCTTCTCTCTCTATTTTCTCTATCTTTTTATCCATATACTCATTTATATATTTATCGGCACGGAAACACTCCCCCGTTATTTCGTCCTTAACCATCAAATCTGTGAATCTATCTACATGCCCTGAATACAAACAAATAAATAAATAAATATATTTATTTATTTATTTATTTATTTATTTATTTATTTATTTGTTTATTTAGTTGGTTGGTTGGTTTATTTATTTATTTAGTGTAGTTAGTTGCTCGTCTATAACCATCAAATCTGTGAATCTATCTACATGCCCTGAATACAAACAAATAAATAAATAAATATATTTATTTATTTATTTATTTATTTATTTATTTATTTATTTGTTTATTTAGTTGGTTGGTTGGTTTATTTATTTATTTATTTTATTTAGTTGATTGTCTCTAACCATCAAATCTGTAAATCTATCTACATGCCCTGAACACAAATAAAATAAAATAAAATAAAATAAAATAAAATAAAATAAAATAAAATAAATAAATGTATTTATTTATTTATTTGTTTGTTTGCTTATTTTATTTTTGTTTGTTTATTTACTTTATTTTATTTATTTTTTTTTATTTATTTTATTTATTTATTTATTTTATTTGGAGGCAAGACGATGAGCTAAGCGAAACAAAAAAAAATAAAAAAACAGAAAAATAAAATAAACAAATAAACAAAACAAAATAAAATAAAATAAATAAAACAAAATAAATAAATAAATAAAATAAAATAAACAAAACAAACCTGAAGTCTAAAAAAACAAAAAAACGAAAAAAAAGAAAAACAAACAACCAAACAACCAAACAAAAAAACAAAAAAACAGAAAAACAAAATAAATAAACAAATAAACAAAATAAAATAAATAAACAAATAAAACAAATAAACAAATAAAACAAAATAAATAAATAAAACAAACCTGAAGTTTTAAGGACAACATGGGGGGTTAAGCAGGGCACCAAAAAAACACAAAAAAACGAAAAAACAAAAAAACAAAAACAGAAAAACAAAACAAACAAAAAAATAAAACAAAATAAAACAAATAAAACAAAATAAACAAATAAAATAAAACAAAATAAACAAAACAAACCTGAAGTTTTAAGGACAACATGGGGGGTTAAGCAGGGGCCCGATATCTCGAGCATATCTTCGGCAACAACAAAATGAGAGCGCCATAGATTCTCTACTTGTTGTTTTAATAAACACCCTAAACACAAACCCTAAACCCTAAACCCTAAACCCTAAACCCTAAAAAACCCTAATAAAAACCCAAATAAAAACCCTAATAAACCCTAATATATATGAATGT
>NW_013570145.1:227-405 GCF_000499745.2 Eimeria mitis | reverse complement strand
TGCTGCTGCTATACCTACTGCTGCTTCTGCTCCTGATAATCTCTCTCCTGCTGCTGCTGCTGCTGCTGCTGCTGCTGCTGCTGCTGTTTGTTTGCTGCAGCATATCGCTCTTGGGATGAAGTCTTCACCGAGGCATTTCTTCCGCAGCAGCAGCAGCAGCAGCAGCAGCAGCAGCAGT
>NW_013570145.1:0-127 GCF_000499745.2 Eimeria mitis | reverse complement strand
CTGCTGCTGCTGCTATACCTACTGCTGCTTCTGCTCCTGATAATCTCTCTCCTGCTAGCGTTTTTTTTTTAGCAACAGCAGCAGCTGCAACAGCAGCAGCAGCAACAGGAACAATAGTAGCAGCAGC
>NW_013570144.1:9684-10211 GCF_000499745.2 Eimeria mitis | reverse complement strand
TATATATATATATATATTATATAAAATGCAGCACCAGAAAACAGATATATAGATAAACAGCAGCAACAGACACAGATAGAAACAAACAAAAACAAACAAATACATAAACAAATATATAAACAACAAGTAACAATAAACAACAAAAACAAAAATATAAAAAAAATAAATAAAATAAACAAATATATAAACAACAAAATAAAATAAACAAATATATAAACAAAAAAATAAAATAAACAAATATATAAACAACAAAAGAAAAGAAAAAAATATATAAACAAAAAAATAAAATAAACAAATACATCATCACGGCATCTATCTCCGTTCTGTTTATCTCTTCTCTCTATAACCCCCAAAAAAACAAAAAAAGAGAAAACAAAAAAAATATATAAATTATTTTATTATTTTATTTTATTTTTTTTTCTTTTATTTATCTTCTTTCTCCTGCTGCAGTTATACTTAAACTCCTTATACACCGTCCATATATATATATATATATATATATATACATATGTGTATACATATATATA
>NW_013570144.1:9034-9627 GCF_000499745.2 Eimeria mitis | reverse complement strand
CGGATCATCAGGGTTTATATTATGTTATTGTTGCTTGCTTAGGGTTTAGGGTTTAGGGTTTACAGTTTATATTATTACCCATCAATTAGGGTTTAGGGTTTAGGGTTTAGGGTTTAGGGTTTTCTTTTCGGTCTCTATCATTTACTTCTGTGGCTGAGCCTCTGGTATATACAAACACTAAACTAAACAATTGCTGCATCTGCTGCTGCTGCTGCTGCTGCTGCAGCAGCAGCAGATGACAGCTGCATCTGCTGCTGCAGCAAGTAGCTGCTGCACCTGTTGCTGCTGCAGCAGGTAGCTGCTGTTGCTGCTGCAGCAGGTAGCTGCTGCGCTGTTGCTGCTGCAGCAGATGACTGCTGCTGCTGTTGCTGCTGCAGCAGCGAGCTGCTGCATCTGTTGCTGCTGCAGCAGATGATTGCTGCTGCTGATAGCCCCTAGGGGTTTAATGTTTTTTTTTGTTTATTTCATATAAATATGTTTCCTTTGCTGCTGCTGTTTTTTGTTGTTTGTTTGTTTGTTGCTGGGGTTTACAATTCACTTTATTAGGGTTTCAGCTCGAGGGTTTAGGGTTCGAGTTAGACTCAGGTGTAGAA
>NW_013570144.1:8713-8934 GCF_000499745.2 Eimeria mitis | reverse complement strand
AGCAGCAGGTAGCTGCTGCATCTGTTGCTGCAGCAGCAGATGATTGCTGCTGCTGATAGCCCCTAAGGGATTAATGTTTTTTGTTTTTTTTTTCATATAAATATGTTTCGTTTGCTGCTGCTGTTTTTTGTTGTTTGTTTGTTTGTTGCTAGGGTTTACAATTCACTTTATTAGGGTTTCAGCTCGAGGGTTTAGGGTTCGAGTTAGACTCAGGTGTAGAA
>NW_013570144.1:7842-8630 GCF_000499745.2 Eimeria mitis | reverse complement strand
TGGGGTGGGGTTGTGTGGTCGCAGTTTGTGTATAAGGGGCGGGGAGTAGCTGGCGTGTTTGTTTTTAGGGTTTACGAAAAAGAAAAATAAAATAAAAATAAAATAAAATAAATAAATATTTCAATAAAAAACAAAATACAAACAAGCTGCTGCTCGCCTGCTGCAGCAGCGGTGTCCGGGGCGCCCCCCATACAACCCAGGGCTCCCTATCTGTTGTGCTGCGGTGTATTGGGGTTTAATATATTCATCATTTCGTTAATATTTTCTTTTTCTTCTTTATTTATATTATTTTATTTAGTTATTTTATACAAAATGCTACCATAAACCTCATCTTGTCTCTTTCTTAGCCCCCGTCGCCGCTGCGCTACACGGCACCGCGCCACCGCCGACAGCAACAGGCAGAAACCCTAAACCCTAAACCCTAAACCCTAAACCCTAAACCCTCGACTGTAAACCCTAGATATTTGATACTTGTGCCTAAATATCCATTTATTGGATTTATTTCTACTTTTTTATACAGGTTTTTTCTTTTTTTTCCGCTTACCACCGCCGGCTGACCTGCGGTCTGGCCACTGGTTCTGTTCGTTGGGGTGTATGTACACCTCAATCCAATGCACTATATTTCCGTAAATAAACTCTTCTCTTTGTTTATACTGTTTAGAAACAGCAACAAACTCTTGGTATTTTGCCTCTTCTTTCCCCCGCAGCTGCTGCAGCTGCGGCGCAGCTGCCTGTACACCCCGTGTGTAGATCTGAGCTGCCTATACACCCCAACACATCGCACATTG
>NW_013570144.1:6647-7742 GCF_000499745.2 Eimeria mitis | reverse complement strand
TTTGTGCCTAAATATCCATTTATTGGATTTATTTCTACTTTTTTATACAGGTTTTTTCTTTTTTTCCCGCTTACCACCGCCGGCTGACCTGCGGTCTGGCCACTGGTTCTGTTCGTTGGGGTGTATGTACACCTCAATGCAATGCACTATATTTCCGTAAATAAACTCTTCTCTTCGTTTATACTGTTTAGAAACAGCAATAAACTCTTGGTATTTTGCCTCTTCTTTCCCCCGCAGCCGCAGCAGCCGCGGCGCAGCTGCCTGTACACCCCGTGTGTAGATCTGAGCTGCCTATACACCCCAACACATCGCACATTGACGGCTCCACAGGTACTTCAGCCCCCACTGCAGTCCCAATACACTTGAACAGCCCTGACATACACCCCCCCAGCAACCAGTTGCAGCAGCAGCAGGTATCGTCTCCGCCGCCGCAGCAGCAACAGCAGCAGCAAGACTCGCAGCAGCACACCTGCAGCAGCAGCAGCAGCAACAGCAGCAGCAGCAGCAGCACAAACAGCAGGACTTTCTTCTAGGATGATGAACTGAGGAACAAGGCACTGCTAAGAAATACTCGTCCTAGTCTCTTCGGTGCTCTCTGCATTGAACCCTAAACCCTAAACCCTAAACCCTAAACCCTAAACCCTAAACCCTCCTGTGCCTCTACTTGCATGCAACTGCCCGGCGTCTTCAGCTATGGCCTAAAGCAGCAAACCTCCACCGCAAAACCCTCAGCTGTCGGCGGAATCTAGCAGCAGCAAGGAACAGAACAACAGCAGCAGCAGCAACAGCAACAGCAACAGCAGCAGCAGCAGCAGCAGCAGCAACAGCAGGAGAAAGAGAACAAAGACACAGAAAACAAAATGTCTCCGTCAGCAGCTGAGGCTGCATCGGGAGAGCAGCCCCTTCTGACTGTGCAGCAAGAACAGCAGCAGCAACAGCAACCGAGGCAGCAGCAGCAGCAGCAGCAACAGCAACAGCAGCATGAACGCCTGCAGCTGCACCAGCACGGTGACCCAATAAACCAGCAGCAGCAGCAGCAGCAGCAGCAGAAAGAGGACAGCCCCACCTGGGCTGCACTTGCGGAGGAGTTGAGAC
>NW_013570144.1:6122-6547 GCF_000499745.2 Eimeria mitis | reverse complement strand
AAGGCAGCAGCAGCAGCAGCAGCAGCAGCAGCAGCAGCAGCATGAACGCCTGCAGCTTCACCAGCACGGTGACCCAATAAACCAGCAGCAGCAGCATCAGCAGCAGCAGCAGCAGCAGCAGAAAGAGGACAGCCCCACCTGGGCTGCACTTGCGGAGGAGTTGAGACTTGAGCAGCAGCGCAGGGCGCCGCAGGAGCAGCAGCAGCAGCAGCAGCAGCAACAGCAGCAACAACAGCAGCAACAGCAACAGCAGCAACAGCCAGAGGGAACAGAACGCCAGCAGCTGAAGCTGCTGCAGCGGCAGCTACACAGGGAGCAGGAGCCCGAGGAGGACCAGCAGCAGCAGCAGCAGCAACAGCAGCAGCAGCAGCAGCAGCTGTTGCTGCAGCGACAAAAACCTCGCTCTGCAGAACGATTTTGCCTAA
>NW_013570144.1:5695-6022 GCF_000499745.2 Eimeria mitis | reverse complement strand
GCAACAGCAGCAGCAACAGCAACAGCAACAACAGCCAGAGGGAACAGAACGCCAGCAGCTGAAGCTGCTGCAGCGGCAGATACACAGGGAGCAGGAGCCCGAGGAGGACCAGCAGCAACAGCAGCAGCAACAGCAGCAGCAGCAGCAGCAGCAGCTGTTGCTGCAGCGACAAAAACCTCGCTCTGCAGAACGATTTTGCCTAAGAGAGACAAGAACTGCTGCAGCAGCAGCAGCTGCTGCTGCTGCTCCTGCTGCTGCTGCTGCTGCTGTTGCTGCAGAGACACCCGAAGGTATCCCCCGCAGCCTGAAGAAGGGGCTCAGTCTGCC
>NW_013570144.1:381-5595 GCF_000499745.2 Eimeria mitis | reverse complement strand
TGCTGCTGCTGCTGCTGCTGCTGCTCCTGCTGCTGCTGTTGCTGCAGAGACACCCGAAGGTATCCCCCGCAGCCTGAAGAAGGGGCTCAGTCTGCCCGCCCCCATCACAGCAACAGCTTCAGTCCTCCAGCAGCAGCAGCAGCAGCAGCAGCAGCAGCAGCAGCAGCAGCAGCAATACAAGCAGCACCATAGACAACGCCGCAGACTTCTGCGTAAGATGCAGNGCAGCAGCAGCAATACAAGCAGCACCATAGACAACGCCGCAGACTTCTGCGTAAGATGCAGCCGCCTAATTTGTCGCCAGCGAAGAGACAGCCTGGAGAGAGCACAGGAAAGATGAAGGGAAAGCTGCTAGCAGCAGCAGCAGCAGCAGCAACAGCAGCAGCAGCAGCAGCAGCAGCAGGCAACTGCCACAAACAGCAAAGACCATCGCAAGCAGCAGCAAATGCACGCAACGCTGCGCTGCAGTGGGCAGCACTCGACTCCCCCTCTTCGGACTGTCTTGCTGCTGCTGCTGTTGGTTCAGAGCAGCAGATGAAGCAGCAGCAGCAGCAGCAGCAGCAGCAACAGCAGCAGCAGCAACAGCTTATACTGAGACAGCTACCAGCAAGATTGGCTCTGCTGCAGCAGCAGCGGCAGCAGAAACAGCAGAAGCAGCAATCCTTGCAGCAAACAGGTCAGCAGCAGCAGCAGCAGCAGCAGCAGCTGCAGGAGTTGCTGCAGCTGCAGGCCCAACGTCCCCAGCAACTGCAGCACCAACTGCAGCAGCAGCAGCAGCAGCAGCAGCAGCAGCAGCAACTAACACCTACTTTCTCCGTCGGCTCTCTAAGAAAAAAACCCCCCAGCAGATGGAAGCGGCCCTCCCCCTTTGGTCTCCGCGTTGACTTTCCTGTTAACCCTTTGCTGCAGCCGCTGCTGCTAGACACGTAAGCCTGCTGCTGCTGCTGCNCTGCTGCTGCTGCTGCACCGTTTTGGTGATAATGCGGCTGCAGCTGTTGTTGCAGAGTTTGCTGCTGTTTCGGTGCTGCTCCCACTGCTGCTGCTGCTGCTCCCACTGCTGTTGCTGCTGCTGCTGCTGCTGCTGCTGTTGTTGTGCTGCAGCAACCCATTCCTTGACTCACGCCCCACATACAAAGGCAGCACCAAGCTGTATGAGGTGCATGTACAGCGCAAGGGGGAGGAGCTGCTAGAGGACGGGCAGCTGCAGCAGCTGCAGCTGATGAAGAAGCCACAGCAGCTGCTGCTGCACCATGAACAGCAGCAGCAGCAGCAGCAGGAACAACAGCTACTGCTGCACCATGAACAGCAGCAGCAGCAGCAGCAGCAGCAGCTATTGGTGCACCAAGAACAGCAGCAGCGGGTGACCCCCTATGGGCTTCTTGCTAAGATAGCCAGCAGCAGCAGCAGCAGCAGCAGCAGCAGCAGCAGCAACGAGGCCGCCGAGGAGCATCTCAAGGGGCATTTGCTGCTGCAGCATCGCTGCAGCAGCAGCGGCGGAAGCACCGGAGATATTCAGCAGAGCTGCGGCTGCTGGGTAGACAGCAACAGCAGCAGCAACTGCTGCTGCTGCAGCGGCAGCAACAGCAGCAGCAGCAGCAGCAGCTTGCAGCAACGCTGCTGCAGCGGGAACAGCAGCTTCCTTGCTACCACCCCGACCTTTGAGGAGTTGGTGGAGGCGCAGCTGCGGCAGCCAGCAGCACTTTATCTGCCCCGCCGAGCGCTGCAGCAGCAGCAGCAGCAGCAGCAGCAGCAGCAGCAGCAGGAGCAGCAGCAGCTGCAGCAGACTCTGCTGCAGAGCCATGACCTCTCCCTGCCTCTAGGCTGCTGCTGCCCTGCAACAGAAGAGCATGCGGCGCTGCAGCAGAAGCAGCAGCAGCTTCATCATCAGCAGCGGCTGCTGCTGCTGCAGCAGCAAAGCCCCACAACAGACCGCATGCATATATTATCACCACTGACATCTCGGTTTCAGCAGCAGCAGGGTGACTCTACAACAGCAGCAGCAGCAGCAGCAGCNATCACCACTGACATCTCGGTTTCAGCAGCAGCAGGGTGACTCTACAACAGCAGCAGCAGCAGCAGCAGCTGCTGCTGCTGCTGCTGCTGGTGCTGTGCTGTCTCCTATGAGCAACGACGACGCAGTGGGGAGCCCCTTCAACATATCCTGCAGCAGCAAAGGCTCGGTACTCCGCTACAGCAACAGCAGCAGCAACAGCAGCAGCAGCAGCAACAGCAGCAGCAGCAGCAGCAGCAGCAGCAGCTACACAGAGGTTATTCCCCGAGAAGGCACTGAGCTGATGGATTTGCTGCACCAGCTGCCGTACCCAAAGGAGCAGCACATCTGCAGCAGCAGCAGCAGCAGCAGCAGCAACTGCTGCTGCAGAATAGGAGATTGCTGTCGTTGCAGCAGCAGCAGCAGCAGCAGCAACAGCAGCAACTGCTCTCAGCTTTGTAATGCTTCTCTTGCTGCTGCTGCTCCTTACAGAGACCACAAGCAGCTGCTGCTGCATCATGAGCAGCTGCTGCAGCAGACTCGCCCCCTAAGTATTCACACACCGCAGCAGCTGCAGCAGCAGCAGCAGCTGCAGAAGCAGCAGCAGCTGCAGCAGCAGCAGTTGCTGCAGCAGCACCAGCAGCAGCACCAAGTCGAGCAACATTCCTTACTTCATAGAAACACAGTTCCCCTTGACCCACCCACTGAAATGCAACAGCAGCAGCAGCAGCAGCAGCAGCCGCAGCAGAACCAGCAACGGCAGCAGCAGCAGCAGCAGCAGCAGCAGCTAGCCTTGTTGCAGGAGCAGCACATGCTATCGTTGCTGTCGGAGGAGCAGCAGCAGCAGGGGACCACGATATCAACGAGTTGTAGGAACCTGTCTACAGCAACAGCAACAGCAACAGCAGCAGCAGCAGCAGCAGCTGCTGCTGCTGCAGGCAGCAGCAGGATAAAAGGCAGCTGGCGAGTCCAGGAGGGCGCCGCTCTGTGGGGCGGTGACAGCTGGGAGCTGCGGGGCTCCCAAACGTGCTGCAGCAGCAGCAGGATTGGCATCTGCAGCAGCAGCAACGGCAGCAGCAGCAACAGCAGCAGCAGCAGCAGCAGCAGCAGCAAGAGCAGCAGCAGCACATCACACCTAGACAGAGCTGTCTCCAGTTCAGCTCCTGCTGCTCTCGGGTACTACAACAGCTATTCTTGCAGAGGGCCAGAGGCAGCAGAATTTCAACTCGTTAGCAGCAGCAGCAGCAGCAGCAGCAACAGCAGCAGCAGCAGCAACAGCAACAGCAACAGCAGCAGCAGCAGAACTCAGAAATGCCCCCTATCCACCAGCGCTGCTGTTGGCCCTACAACCGTCGCAGCAGTCTCTGATGAAGCAGCTGCTGCATCAGCAGCAGCAGCAGCAACAGAAGCAGCAGCAGCAGCAGCAACAGCAGCGTCTGATTCAGTCGGCAATGCTCCCGGCACTGCTGCTGCTGCTCCTACTACTACTGCTGCTGCTGCTGCTGCTGCTGCTGCTGCACCACCCCCTAGTGTTCCTAGCTTCTGGAAATGGCCAGGGGCGCTGCTGCTGCGTCCCCTTTTGCTGCCAGCAGACGAAGACAAAGCTGCAGCAGCAAAAGCAAACTCCGCAGGATCCTCCGACCCAGAAACAGCAGCAGCAGCAGCAGCAGCAACAGCAACAGCAGTGACAGGTACAGCAGCAGCAGCAGCAGCAGCAACAGAAAGAACTGCTGCAGCTGAAGATCCTGCACCGGGAGCTGCTGCAGAAGGTCTGAGCAGCAGCAGCAACTCACTGCAGCAGAGTGAAGCATGGGAGAGCCCTATACAAATGCAGCAGCAGCAGCAGCAACAGCAACAGCAGCAACAGCAAGGCGAACAGCAGCAGCAACAGCAGCAACAGCAGCAGCAGCAAGGGGGGACAGTACAAATGCAGCAGAAGATAGAACTGCCTCAGAATCAGCTAGATGACGCAGCAGTGTTCTCTAACGCTCTCCACCAACCTGTGCAGCAGCAGCAGCAGCAGCAGCAGCAGCAGCTTGTGCTGCAGCAGCAGCAGCACCTCGCACCTGCCCAAGACGGGGTAGCTTTGCAGCAGCAGCAGCAGCAGCAGCGGCAGCAGCAGCAGCAGCAGCAGCAAGAGACTACCCAGGAGAACGAATTTCATAGAAAGCAATCGCCTAGAGAATGGAAAGAAGACGAACTGCTGCAGCTGCAGCTGCAGCAACAGCAGCAGATCCAAGAGCAGCAGCAGGTAATACAGCAGCAGCAGCAGCAGCAGCAGCAGCAGGTATGGCAGGACAGTCATGAGGTGGAGCAGCAGCAGCAGCAGCAGCAGCAGCAGCGGGACCAGCAGCAAAAGCAGCAAGTTGAGATCTTCGTTTACGGGGACGATCACAGCCAGTATACCAATCCATGGCAGCAGCAGCAACAGCAGCAGCAGCAGCAGCAGCAAGAACAGCAGCAGCAGCAGCTGATGAGAGCAGCAGATGTTCACCTGCAGGGTATCCTGCATAACAGAAGAGATACAAATATTGCTGGTGGCTTTGATGGGGGAGAGGACAGCTTGGAGTCTGCAGCAGCAGCAGCAGCAGCAGCAGCAGCATGTGGTGCAGCAGCAGGAGCAGCAAGCAGCAGCTGGCGCCCGCAGTACTCTCTCGTCCAGCTTCTGCTCTCGAGAGGCCCTGCATCAGCAGCAGCAGCAGCAGCAGCAGGACGGAGAAGTGCTGCTGCTGCTGCTGCTGCTGCTTCTGCTGCTGGGGGACTGCGTTTCACAGTGGAGACACCGCGAGCAGCAACAGCCCCCAGCAGCCACGCAGTATCTGGTGCTGGTGTTTCTGCTTCCTGTGGTGATGCCCTGCAGCAGCAGCAGCAGCAGCAGCAGCAGCAGCAACAGAAGTTTCGCTGGCTTCAACCGGGTACTCTGCAGCAGCAGCAGCAGCAGCAGCAGCAGCAGCAGCAGCAGCGACGACGCAGCGATGTGGGGTCCTTCCGGCGTCTCTCCTCTCTCTCTGGCCGGCGCAGCCAAAGGGAGCTGCTGCAGGCGAAGGGCTCTCTCAGGGGCAGTTCAGCTAAGCTAAGCAGCAACAACCCCCCAAAGAAAACTGCTGCTGCTGCTGCTGCTGCTGCTGCTGCTGCTGTGGGTGGTGCAGCAACTGCTGCAAAAGGAACACCAGCGACATACAAGGCGTCCTTGTGGCAGCAGCGGCAGCTTATACACCAACAGG
>NW_013570144.1:0-127 GCF_000499745.2 Eimeria mitis | reverse complement strand
GCAGCAGCAGCAGCAGCAGCAGCAACAGAAGTTTCGCTGGCTTCAACCGGGTACTCGATGTTTTTTTTTTAAGCAGCAACAGCAACAGCAACAGCAACAGCAGCAGATGATGCTGCTGCTGATGCCC
>NW_013570143.1:9497-9941 GCF_000499745.2 Eimeria mitis | reverse complement strand
CACCCATCGGGGGCCCCTGGGGGCCCCCCAGGGGGCCCCCCTGGGGGCCCCCCTGGGGGCCCCCCAGGGGGCCCCCCTGAGGGCTCCCCTGGGGGCCCCCCTGAGGGCCCCCCTGGATGTGGAGGCCCCCCTGGGGGGCCCCCTTCTTGCTGCTGGTGTGTATCTGTTGGTGCGTGAGTTGGTGGTTGCAGCAGCAGATGCTGAGGCAGCAGCAGCGTGGCTCTGAGGGGGGGGGGCAGTACCCTGAGGAGGAGATGCTGGCGGCTGCATGTGGGGGCCTCCAGCCGCACCCCGCAGCCCACCGCCCGCCCAACAGAAAACGCTAGGCTTTCAGGGGGCCCCCCCGGGGGGCCCCCAGGGGGCCCCCCAGGGGGCCCCCCTGGGGGGCCCCACCTCTCAGCTGCAGTAGAGGGGGCCCCGGGGGCCCCCAACGGGGGCCCCGAC
>NW_013570143.1:9131-9472 GCF_000499745.2 Eimeria mitis | reverse complement strand
CCCGCTTGGGGCCCCCAAGGGGGGCCCCAAGCGGGAGTCTAGGGGTACAGCTGCTGGGGAAGGAGAAGATGAGGGGGGCCCCCATGATAGAGAAGGAGAACCCTCAGGGGGGCCCCCCTGATGCAGAGAAGAAGAAAGGAGACAGTTGGTGGGGGGAGAGGAGACAGTTGAGGGGCAGGGAGGAGACAGAGAGACAGAGGGGGGGGGAGGGACAGCCCAGACGTCGCCTGTAGAGAGGCGGATCAGCCTCCAGCTCATGGGGGTTTAAAACCCTAAACCCTAAACCCTAAACCCTAAACCCTAAACCCTCGGTAGGTGTACTGACACCCCACACAAGGCTG
>NW_013570143.1:8534-8803 GCF_000499745.2 Eimeria mitis | reverse complement strand
GGAAATATAATTATTTCTTCTTTTGTAATTAATATTATTTTTTATTTTATTTTATTATTTTATTTTATTAATAATAATAATAATAATTATTATTATTAATTATTATTATTATATTATTATTTTACTCTTTTTTTGTTTCTGTAGAATCGGCATCCTATGCGTTCCTCATCAACTTTCTATGGCAATACACTGCATTTAGCTCATATATATATATATATATATATATATATATATATATTATGCATACAATATATATGTATATATATATG
>NW_013570143.1:8181-8434 GCF_000499745.2 Eimeria mitis | reverse complement strand
TATATATATATGTATATATGTATATTTATATATATGTATATATATATATATATAACCTAATAGCTCTATAATGTAAACGTATAGAGAAGAGTTTCAAGAATAGGCGAAGACACTAAAATAAAATAAAAAAAAATATTTAAATAGTAGTGTGCATGCATAGAGTAAGAACATGAGTGTACAGGCCGATGATCCAGTCTGTGTAGATACACCCGAAGCAGCGTCGTATGTTCTCTTGTTTATACATATTTCTATG
>NW_013570143.1:6832-8081 GCF_000499745.2 Eimeria mitis | reverse complement strand
ATATATATATATATATATATATATATATATATATATATATATATATATATATATATATATATGTATACAAGAGTTTTGACGTAATAGCTCTATAATGTAAATGTATGTATAGAGAAGAGTTTCAAGAATAAACGAAGATACTAAAATAAGAAAAAAAATTTAAATAGTAGTGTGCATGCACAGCGTAAGAACATGAGTGTACAGGCTGATGATCCAGTCTGTGTAGATACACCCGAAGCAGTGTCGTATGTTCTCTTGTTTATACATATTTCTATTGGCGAGGAGTGTGGTTGCTGAGGGCTAAGAGAGAGTTTAACTCTTTTTTAATATACTCGTGCATGCAGCAGTTGGGGCTTGGTTGTGCTTGGTGGTGGGGCTGTCTTCTCAGCAGCAGCTGCGGCATCCACTGCTGCATGCTGCAGGCGGCGCGGCCCCTCCTCCTCCCCCGCAGCTCTGTCTCCCTGTGCCCCCGTGTTTAGGTTTTCTGAAGGGGGGAGGGGGAGACAATCAACTGCTGTTTAGAGTACTACAAAAAAAGAAAAAAAGAAAAAAAAAAAAAAAGAAAATTACTCTCCCCAGAAGACCCACTTAGCCTGCACCCTGCAAGCAAGCAGCGGTGAAGTGGCTCGTACAGCCGGGGCTTCGGGGCCCTTGTTCCGCCGCTTTTTTGTTGATGCATGCGCATGCATGCGGCCTGGGGGGCTTCAGTCGGCGCTGCATGCGCCACACCCCCTCCTGTCTTCATCAGCAGCGTACAGTAGAAAACACGAGAAACTTGGGGGCTTAGCTTTGCCTTTTCTTAGCATTCCTTTTGCTCTCCTCTCACCTTTCTCTGTGAGACAAGCTTACAGCCTGCACGCCGGAGAAAGGCTTCAGACTGAATCAAGAGGGGCCCCGGAGCCCGAGGGTGGGAGGGGGCCCCCCCATCGGCGGCGAGCCCGCGTGAATCCCCTGGTTGTGTAGTACGCATGCGGCGCGGCATTCAGGCCTTTGACCCAAGAAGATGCAAAAACACCTTTGGGGGCGTTGAGATATATCCTCTCCGCTGATAGACCTCAATAGTGTCGTATGGGGCTGCATGCGCTCCCTCCAGTAGGCCAGCCAAGGAGTAGCTGAGGGTATCTCGGGGTAGATAAGCCCAGCATTGAAGTTCCGTATATTTATAATATTACAAACTTCTGAGATACACTAACACTTATACTCCCGCATATTCACCAGTTCTCGTTCTATCCCTGCTATCGCAGAGACG
>NW_013570143.1:6622-6802 GCF_000499745.2 Eimeria mitis | reverse complement strand
ATATATATATATATATATATATATATATATATATATATATATATATATATACATGCGTTACAGCTGCTCTCCGTGGCTTGAGGTATCAGGTCCACTACTCTGTCTGTGCTGCGAAAAGCCGGGGCAGCTCAGACTCGGAGAGACGCAGAGCAGAGCTGCAGCTCTGCTTCAGCTCTTTCT
>NW_013570143.1:6397-6556 GCF_000499745.2 Eimeria mitis | reverse complement strand
CCCCCCCCCACAGGGAGCTCTCTGTGTAGATATAACCGCCATTGTCGTGCACCTCCTTTTAATACAGATAACGCCAAAAGAAATTGTAGCTCTTTTGGTGTTTATTCAGAAAAAATTGATTCAATAAAAAGGAACCAAAAACTCGGCCACTGCCCCCTC
>NW_013570143.1:5635-6336 GCF_000499745.2 Eimeria mitis | reverse complement strand
TTTTTTTTTTTTCTTTTTTTTTTGCTGCAACATCTTTTGCGGGTGGATACTATGCCGAACCCTATGCTGTCCTGAGATGAAGAGGAATTCCAGTGGAAGGCAAATCTTGTTGAGGTCCCCTGTGCAAGAAAAGAAATGAATTGCCGCTCAGGTTCCACCTGATGCTCTTCTCTTTTTCTTTTTCCCGGAGCACCTGCTCTACCCGTCGCCAGTATACAGCAGGAAGCAGAGCCGCCCTTGTCTCCTGCTGTATGCTAGCGACTGATAGAAGAGAAGCACAGCTGTACTTCTGAGGTTCGGCCGGCGCTCCCCCTCCCCCCGTTTTAAAGCCTGCATTGCTAGCCAGGCAACGAGGGGTCTCAGTCACAGCAGGCAGGCGAGCTGCGCTAGCGTCGAGACACTTGAGGGGGGAGCTCTCCCCATGCAGCAGATGAGCTCTTCTGCTGTATCCAGGGTTCGTCGGCACAGCAGCACAGCGGCCTGGGGCGGGGGCGAGAAGGAGATAGCGTGGTGGTAGGAGTTGCAGCGAGCTTCTGTGCTGCAGCCCCTGGTGTAGTTCAACGCTGCATGCAGTGGGCTACAAAGCCCCGGTTGTTGCATGCACTGACGTGATAGACAGCTGCTGAGACTGGGCTAGCAAGCAGCAGCAGATGTACAGCTAGCTACAGAGAGGAGACGCAGCAGCAGCAGCTAGCCAGCAT
>NW_013570143.1:4396-5535 GCF_000499745.2 Eimeria mitis | reverse complement strand
GAGCTCTTCTGCTGTATCCAGGGTTCGTCGGCACAGCAGCACAGCGGCCTGGGGCGGGGGCGAGAAGGAGGTAGCGTGGTGGTAGGAGTTGCAGCGAGCTTCTGTGCTGCAGCTGCGGGTGTAGTTCAACGCCGCATGCAATGAGCTACAAAGCCCCGGTTGTTGCATGCACTGACGTGGTAGACAGCTGCTGAGACTGGGCTCGCAAGCGGCAGCAGATGTACAGCTAGCTACAGAGAGGAGACGCAGCAGCAGCAGCTAGCCAGCACCTCTTTGGCTTGTCGCTCTTCAGTGTGTTGTGCTCGGGGCCTTGTGTTTACTCCTCGAGATGCAGCCGATGGTGCTGGGGGTGTAGGTGGGGGGGGCTGCTGCATGCAGCCCCAAAACGCATGCAGTGGTTGCTGCCGATGGTGGTGTGCTGCGGCGTAGGAGTTTTTTGTTTCGGGTTGAAATATGAATACACATTTAAAATTTATTTAAATAAATATAAATAAAATAAATAAATAAATAAATAAATAAAAAGAATAATTCGTAAGAAAAGAAGAAAATATAAAAAACTTTTGCTGCTGCAACCCGCGGTGGTTGCTGCTGGCTGCATGCAGAGAGGTTTGGGGCTGTGCAGGCGAAGGCTGCTGCAGCTGTTTCTTTTTGTGTGTTAAATAAAAACAATTTGTAGAAAAAATAAAATAAAAATAAAATAAAATAAACAAAAAAAAACAGCAGCTGTATGGAGAGGTGCTTATTTCTCTCTGTCTCTCATCGTTGCTGCTGCATCGCTTGGGGTGTATAGGCAGCTGCTGCTGTTTTTGTTTCTTTGTTGTTGTTTCATATTTCTTAGTTTTTCTCTCAAAATAAATAAAATAAAACAAATACAATAAAACTAATCCATATAAACATTCATTTCTTCTGTGGGGTTGCAGAGCAGGTGCCTGTACACCCAACATCTATATATATATTTATATATATATTTATATATATATTTATTTATATATTTATAAATATATATTTATATATTTATATACTTTTTTATATCACCTACAATGAGCGTCTCCTTCTGCAGAAGCATCGGCGTATCTGCAGCAGCATCTCGTGCTGCGTTTATGGGGGCCCCCTCTCTTGCATGCATGGGGGCCCCCGGG
>NW_013570143.1:3752-4359 GCF_000499745.2 Eimeria mitis | reverse complement strand
GGGCCCCCTGGGGGGCCCCCTTGGGGGCCCCCATGGGGGCCCCCATGGGGGCCCCCCTCAGCTGCTGCTGGGGCCCCGCTGCGCAGCAGCAACGAGGGTTTGGTGCTGGTGACCTGAAGGCTGTTGCTGCTCGTATGAAGTCTGTGAAATCCATACAAAAGGCAAGAAAATATAAATAAAAAAATAAAAAAATAAAGTTTATATTTTTGTATTTATTTGTTTGTATGTTTATATTTAGAATGTGGTTATGTTTTTATATATTTTTTTATTTTATTGCGCTTATTTTTATGTATTATTTGTTTATATACACACATACACTGAGGTGTATATACACCTCGTTTGGGGTGTATAGGCAGCTCTCGTGCTTCTCTCTATCTTTTTTTTTTTTGTTTTTTTGTTTCTCTCAACAACTAAAATAAATAAATAAATAAATAAATAAATAGATTAAATAAATAAATGAGTGAATAAATCAATAAATAAATAAATAAATAAATAAATAAGTATATTTGGGGTGTATACGCAGATAACAAAAGCAATGAAGATGGTGGCTGCATCTAAACTAAGGATGATAAATAAACAAATAAACAAATAAATAAATAAAATAAAC
>NW_013570142.1:7387-9681 GCF_000499745.2 Eimeria mitis | reverse complement strand
ATATATATATATATATATATATATATATATATATATATATATATATATATATATGTATATATATATACATCAAAAAGAACAAAACAAACAAAGAAATTTAAAAAAAAGAAAGAAATAAAATAAAATTAATTTTTTGTTTACCTCTGCACATCAACGCTTTCGGCTGGCGTACACGGTTGGGTGGATCTTCTGCAGCTGTGAAATTCTAGGGGGCTATAGAATACAAAAATATTTATTTATTTATTTATTTATTTATTTATTATAAACAAACAAATAAATATTATTATTATTATTATTATAATTATATTTATAAACAAATACATAAAAAGAGAAATACTAAAACAACTCACCACCACCACGAAATCACAATCCGAGTCCTCTTGACATCTGTGTGTTGTTCATACAATTAAAACAAAAAATAAATAAATTAAATAAATTAAATAAATTAAATAAATTAAATAAATTAAATAAATTAAATAAATTAAATAAATAAATAAATAAATAAATAAAATAAAATTCTTGATGGTAGCTGCGTACAAATTTAATACGGCTTGTATAGCATTGCCTCCGTCTATCCTCGGCACCTCCTTTAGTATATCTGGCCCCTCGCAGCCCCCCTAAACAAACATAAAATAACTGCTTTTCTTTATTCTTTTTTTGTTGTTTTGTTGTTGCTGCTGGTGCTTTATTGTTGTTGTTTTGTTGTTTGTTTGTTGTTTGTTCTGTTATTTTTTTTTTTTTTTTTTTTTTTTTTTTTTTTTTTTTTTTTTTTTTTTTTTTTTTTTTTTTTTTTTTTTTTATAAAAATCTTACAACAGTTGTATTCAAGTGCAGGTCAAAGCCGGGGCTTAAAACTGAAATAGAAAATATAATTATAATGTTTTTACCGTTGCTGCTGCAACTGCAGCAGCAGCAGCAACAGCAGCAGCAGCAACAGCAGCTGCAGCAGCAACAGCAGCTGCAGCAGCAACAGCAGCTGCAGCAGCAGCATGAAGTCTGACCTCTTAGTTCGTCTCCCTTTACAAGTGTCACCCAGCCAGCAGCCTTTGTGCTACGCCACCACTCCTCCCCTCAACACAAAAGAAAGAAAAAGAAAAAAAATAAACAAGCAAATAAATAAATATATACAGCAGGCAGATAGAGAAAAAAAAGAAGTACACAAATAAATAAACTAATACAACAAACAAATACAATAAACACTCCACCCCCAGCATACCGTTGCAGAACCTGAAGACAAAGCGAAATGAAAAATAGAAAGAAATAATAAAACAAACAAAAGACAAAAAAATACAGACAGCAGAAATAAATAATAAAATTATAAACAAGAGACAAAAAAATACAGAATACGGGAAAAAAGAATGAAGTAAACAAAGAAATCCCTGGTTGCAAACTTAAGAAAGATGCAGCGAAACGAAAAGAAAAGCATAGAGACACAAGCAGAAGTGAATAGCTGAGATACTCTAAACCCTAAACCCTAAACCCTAAACGCTAAACTAGCAGCGGAAACCTCACCACGTCGCTCCAGTGCCAGGGATGAGGTCGTCAGTGAAGGTCGTGGGCAGCGGGGGGCTGAGGCGTCTGCGGGGGCCGGAGGAGAAGAAGGTGCAGCGGGGGTCTGAGGAGCAGCCAGCTACTGCCTCGGTTGCACTCCTGTAAGGTGACTGTGAAGAGCAATAATATTATTGTATGAATTTTTCTGTTTTTGTTTGTGTTTCTTTGCTTGTTTTGTCTGGCTTATTTGTTTGTTGTATTTTTTGTTTTTTCGTTTGTTTTGAATTTGCTTCGTTTCAGGGCTGTAAGCTGTGTTAAGTTCAGGCAGCTAGCAGTGCTGGGGTCGCACCTCTTTCTGTGCAGAGGCGAGGAGAATGTTGCTGCCTTCACAGTACCTTCGGCTACTAGGAAGCACCAGGTAATCATCAGCAGGGTAGGAGTACAGAGGTGGGGGTGGTTCTAGCGCCTGGCTGTCACTGGTGGGTGTACTGGCTCCTGTATCGGGGTATTTTGCTTCGGTTTCTGGTGAAAAAGAAGAAACAGAACGAAATTGAAAAAAAGAAGAAGAACGGTTCAAAGGGGTTTCAGCAGATTTCAACAAAAATGAACCGCCGACGATCGATGACGCCGGTGAGGCTGCGGCGGCAACTCGCCAGCTGCAGAAAGCAGCACGAAAAAGGATGGAAATAAAAACATTTTTCACAAAATAAAACACAAAATCAAAAAACAAAACCATTTCCAAGCATTTCCCGTCAGCTTTCCCTCGCGAAAGCAACGAAAAACGAACAAAAGGATCACCGATAT
>NW_013570142.1:5744-7286 GCF_000499745.2 Eimeria mitis | reverse complement strand
TTTATTGTAATGATAAATAATTACATTATAATTATCAATAAACAGCAAACTTGAATTTTTTTTTTTTTTTTATTTCAGCTTCAAGTCCATTTGAACGTCGGCAGCTCCGCCTCCTCCGTCACGAAGTATTCTCTCATCGGATTTCTTTGGGCGTCTACAAAAGCCCCCGAAAGCCACGACAACGCCGTGAAGCAAAATATCCTTTCAGCGTAAGAAACTGAATCCTTGGGGGCATAAGCAAGCAAAGCCCTGTAAAGAACAAATAGAGAGAGAAACGCATATAGAACGAACAAATTACAACAAGAATAACACCGATAATAATTATTATAATTATAATGCAACTATATAAGAAGAAAAGGCAAGAGATACACCGGCATTCTGCTGACGCGGATACTCATCATCTTTGTATTCCTTTTTCTTCCTTCATAGCATTTTGATTTTTTTATAAAATTTGAATTTGTTAAATTTACATTCATCTCCTGTCATTTTACTTTAACAAGTTTAATTTATTTAATTTATTTATTTAATTAATTTATTTATTTATCTCACCACTCAGGCGAATTCGATCGCAAGTCCACACGAAAAATAAACAAAGAGGGGCCCCCCAACTCCTTAGCTAATTTCAAAAGGCGTTGCATGCGCTCGCGTCTGCTGCAGCCATCAAAGGCAACGGAATTCTTCAGAGATATAACGCCTGAGTTGATATGCAAAAACACAAACAGAAACAAATATATAAATACACACACACAAACACACACACAGCCACACATCCATGCATGCATGCATGTGTGCATGCATGTTGTGATTATATTCGCGAGGAAGTAATATATCAGATATAAGATTTCTTTTTTTTTTTTTTTTGGTTTTATAAGGAAAAGGGGATGATTGAGGGCTTGGGGTTTTCTATACACACTGCAGTGTACGTACAGGTGTCTGGGTCAACTGCGAGCTGAATGAGGCTTTCTTTGCTTTTTTTCTGATTCACTTCATTTATTAAACTTTGAGCGGTTTTATCTATTGTAAAAACAGAAGAAGATGAATTCCTTCTTGCTGCTGCTGCTGCTGGCTCTGTAGCCACCCCCCCCTCTCCTAGCTGCATCGTTGCCTCGGGGGAGGAGGCAGAAGAAAGCATGAAAATAAATAAATAAATGAATATTTATTTTATTATTTAGATTTAATTCATATAAGAAAGAAGAAATACACGAAATTTATGTATGCTGCTGCTAACGCGGTGCAGCAGCAGAAAAAGTTGAGTCCGTCTCAGCCTGTTTTCGTTGTTGTCTGCATGCAACTGATTGATTTGTTTCAAATAAATAATAAATAATTCATTTTATTTAAATAATATTATTTAAAAAAAACAACAGATCAGCATTAATTGCTTCATGTGCAGTGGCTGGCGTCTTTGGGGCTGAGCAGCGGTCCGGCGGTCTACCTCCACCATACGAGTAAAAAGAAAGTAAATAAAATAAATAAACAAACATATTCTAAATATTTTTTTAATTATATTTCAAAGAATAAATAAATAAAAAAGCGAATAGCAAC
>NW_013570142.1:4893-5692 GCF_000499745.2 Eimeria mitis | reverse complement strand
CCCCCCCCCCCCCCCCGCCATCTACTGGTGATGCAATTTGTTTGTGTATTTGTTTGAATATTGCTGCAAATTAATTTAATTTTTAACTCATTTAAAATATTTTCGGTTATTTTACAATTCAACAAACAATTTAATATATTTAATTCGCTATAAGTATCCTCATCAGCATGTGCTTGCACACATAAGCAGCTAAGCCCACCGGCACTGTCAGCCGCAGGATGCAGACGTGAATTTGCCTCATTAAGGTTTTAATTTTGTTTTTAAGTTTATTAAATATTAAATAAAGTTAAAAAAGTGATGATTATGAAGTTTTAAGCGAATTCAAAAAAAATAGATTTCAGCTGTTCAGGTGTATAGGCACCTCAGCACGGCCGGTGTGTGTGTATTTTTTCTGCTGAATATTTTATGTTTAAAAACTAAATAAATATAAATAAAAGTATTATCTTTTGCTATATTGTTTTCTTTTTCTTGCTTTTCTCAATCCATATTTCTTTCTTTCTACTCTTCTTGCATCCACTGTTAAGAAACCTCCGCGTTTCAGCACCGCCCGCAGCTCTGGTTTCTGGCGTGCAACTTCACGAGCCACCGCCAGCATGATGGCCCCAGACTGGCCCCCTAGGCCTCCCCCCTTTGCCTGCATGCACAAAAAAAAAAGATATATACAATATATATATATATATATATATATTCAATGCAGAAACGGATGCGTATACACATAGATACAGAGTACAACGAAATTTACGCGAAAGAAAAACACCTATAACGCAAATAATACAACACAATAAACACAAAAAACAAA
>NW_013570142.1:4618-4876 GCF_000499745.2 Eimeria mitis | reverse complement strand
ATATATATATATATATATATATATATATATATATATATATATATATATATATATATATATATATAACCCCAATTCTAGCTGCATGCAAGCTGCAGCAGCACCGTGTCTGCAGCATTTCACTCTTTCCCGAACCCCTCCCTGTAAACCCTAAACCCTAAACCCTAAACCCTAAACCCTAAACCCTAGTCTCGCTAACCTCTGCAACAATATCGAAGAGTTTATCTGTATTTGTTTCTTTGAGGGGAGCAACACAATTAA
>NW_013570142.1:1635-2110 GCF_000499745.2 Eimeria mitis | reverse complement strand
GCAGGGGTGGGGGCCCCCAGAAGCTGCTGCCACCGGCTGGTCATAAGGGCCCCCCACTTCTGCTGCTGCTACGACGAAGCTTTGTTACTTCTTCACGCATTCGCTGCCGCAGCAGCAGCAAGCTCAACAGCAGCCTGATACCGAGCATCAGCAGCACTAACACCACCACCACCACCAGCTGCAGCAGCAGCAGCAGCAGCAGCAGCAGCAGCAGCAGCAGCAGCAGCAACACAGATTGTTTAATATCTCCTGATTTTTTATATCGTTTGTCTTCACTAGAACGGCCCCTAGCCCGCAAGCTGCTGCCGCAGCTGTCTTTGGTTTATACTGCAGCAACAAAAACAAAAAAAGAACAAACAGAAGAAATATATAAATATAAAAATAAACAAAATAATAAAATACAAAAACAACAACAAACCCCATTGCTAGAGTTCATATATAAACAAAAAGCTCTCTACCCTGATAGAATCATACT
>NW_013570142.1:1130-1596 GCF_000499745.2 Eimeria mitis | reverse complement strand
TATATATATATATATATATATATATATATATATATATATATATATATATATATATTTATAAATATAAATATAAATATAAATATATATATAAATATAAATATAAATATAAATACAGAAATAAATACAGCAATAAATAGCTCTTTTTACCCGTATTTCTTTCTATTTATTTATTTATTTATTTTTATTTATTTATATTTATTTATTTTTATTTATTTATATTTATTTGTTTATATTTATTTATATTTATTTATTTATATTTATTTATTTATACAGGTAGGTGACTTCTTTGAGGCTTATAATATAGATGCTATCTTTTTTGTATTAAAAAAAAAAAAAAATAAAATAAAATAAAAAAAACAGAAATAAATACATCTTTTTTTTCGTTTTTCTTTCTCTTTATTTATTTATTTATATTTATTTATATTTATTTATTTATTTTTATTTATTTATTTATTTATACAGGTAG
>NW_013570142.1:0-353 GCF_000499745.2 Eimeria mitis | reverse complement strand
TATATATATATATATATATATATATATATATATATATATATATATATATATATATATATAATATATTTAAATATATATTTATATATATATTTATAAATTTATATATTTATAAATTTATATTTATTTTGTGTTTAGGGTTTTACTGTGAATGTATACGAGGAGGTATCTCTTCCTTTGGGTCTGCATGCAACCAGTGGGGGCATAAGAAACCTAAAAACAAGAATATTGACGCAGGTTATCTCTGCTTCTTCTCCCCTTTATTTGTCTTCATCTTTTAATTTATTTACGGGAGAAATAGGTATATATACATATACACTTTGCTTTCTCTTTCTATCCATGTTTTTTTTTTTTTT
>NW_013570141.1:3858-9593 GCF_000499745.2 Eimeria mitis | reverse complement strand
ACCTCCTTCAGGGGAGGAGACGATCCCAACGATCCCTGAAACGGGATCGCTCCAGCCCACACACAAGGCCCCCCGATGTCTCCACTTGTATTGAAAGAGACAAACGAATACACACTCTCTCTCTGACGTCCGCTAAATCCTGAACCCTAAATTTCTGCTTCTAAACGCTGAGTGGTCTAGGGCTTAGGGTTTAGAGTTCAGCCGCGCTTCACGTTTTGTCTCTTCCACTAACGAAAACACAAATACACCCATCCCAAGCCAACAAAAGCAGCAGCGGCAGCGCCAGCTGCTGCTGTTGCAGCAGTAGCCTCAGAAACCGCAGCATTCCAAGCAGCTGCTACTTCAGCAGCAGCAGTAACCCCAGCATCGGCAGCAGCAGCGTCCCCAGCAGTAGGCCCAGCAGCAGCAGCAGCACTCTCAGCAGCAGGAGCAGCGGCAGTAGCAAAATCCTGACCTCAACAAGTACATTCCAGAGTGCAGCGCAATCCCATCTGGCTTTTTGTACAATTGCTGCTACCATTTGCTGCAGCAAATTCCCCCGCAGCAGTTGCGGTAGACCCCAAGCGAAGTACTGCATGCATCGACCCGCGAGGCTGCAGGCTAACCACTGCAACACAAACTTCAACTGAGGATCGCCACCAAAAAAACCACAACCCCAATTGCCTGCATGCGCCAGCAACAATAGCAGCAGCAGCAGGACCAACCAAAGCAACAGCCGCGGCAGCAGCAAAAGCAGTAGCAATGGCAGTAGCAGCAGCAGCAAAAACAGCGGCAGCAGCAACCGCAATAGCAAGAATAGAGATGTCGAATGAAATGGAGCAGCAGCGGGTGAAGAAGCTGCAGCAACAGCAGCCGCCAGGTAGCAGCATTTGCTGCTTCAGTGTTTTTGTGTATTTACCTGTGGTGAAGGGACGTAAGTGCGCCAATTTTCTTCCTGCTGCTGCACTTCCTGCTACTGCAGCTCCTGCTGCAGCAGCTTCTGTTGCATCCGCTCCTGCTGCAGTGTGGCTGTTGTATGTGATGTGGTATTCAACGGGAAGGTGGAGCGCAGCGGAGACTTTTTGTATTTCTCTTAGCATTAGGGGGACGGAAAACTGCTGCACTCGCGGCAGCACTTCTTTTGCTGCTGCTTGCGTGCTGTTAGCAACATCAGGCATATCCTCTGCTGCTGCTGCTGCATCTGCTGCTGCTTCTGCTTGTGCAGATCGGGAAGCCCCAAAACGGGCAGCATCGAAAACAGCTACCAGAGAGGCGCACTGCACCCGCAGCAGTGGACGATCCAGGCGAGGATGCCCTTGTTGCTGTCTTGCTGCTGATGTTGTTGCTGTTGATGCTGCTACTGCTGTTGTCACTGTCTCCGTCTCTATCTTTGTTTCTGATTCCGGTTTTGTATGTACGTGTGGATGTTGGGAGTTATGCTGCTGGCTGCTGCACCGGTATGCATGCGCTGGCAGCAGCCACTGCAGCAGCAGCGGGGTCGAGTCTAGGGCTTCCACGCCTTCTATCCCCTCCCACTCATTTGCTGCTGCTACTGCTTCTGCTGCTGTTGCTGCTGCTTCTGCTGCTGCTGCCGCTGTCTCCTCTGAATCGAGAGACAGCAGCAAACGGCCCCTTGCAGCTGCAGGGCCCGTAGCCAGTTCCACTCTCCCAGCAGTTCCCGCTGGTGCTGTTGCTGCTGCTGCTGTGTCTCCACCTGTCTGTTCCTGCTGCTGCTGTCCAGTTAGAGGTCCCCTGCTGCTCTTGCTGCGGCTTGTGCTGCTGCTTCTGCTGCTGCTGCTGGTTCGTTTGTTGAGGAGACACCTGAAGGTGGCAGCATATCCTCTGTAATCGGAGAATCGGAGACAACCAAATGCATGCGCTGCTTCGCCTCGACGCAGATGCTGCGATAGAGGCCGCAACAGCAGCAGCTCGGGGCAGACAGAAAAAAATATTTCTTCTTGCAGCGCCCCTAAACACATAGAGAAACAAATTGAGGTGTACAGACACGTCAAGCAACAGCAATGACAGCAGCAACAACAGCAACAGCAACGGACAGAAACCACAGCAGCAGCAAACACAGCAGCAGCAGCAGCAGCCAGCAGCCACAGCAGCACCAGCGTAAGCAGAAAAGAGAGCAGCAGTGGCAGCAGCACCAGCAATATCCAGGAGCCCCAGAACCGTCAAAGAAAACAGCCACAGCAGCAGCAAAGCAGCAGCCACAGTAGCAGCAACAACAACAAAGAAGACAGAAGGAGCAGGAGCAAAGAAAGCAGCAGCAGCAGCAACAGCAGCAGCAAGGGAAGAAGCAGAAGGACTGACAACAGCAGGAGCAAAAGCACTAGCAGCAACAGCAGCAGCAAAGGAACCACCGGGAGCAGCAGAGAGAGCAGCAACACCAGCAACAAGGAAAGCAACAGCAGCAGCAGCAGCAAGCTACCGTGGTATAGAATGCCTCCTCCAATGATTTTGTTTGCGAAGTCCGCGCGGACATCGACGTCACCGCTGGCGGGGATGCCGCCTCCATTTGTTGCCGTTGCAACAATCTGAGGAACCAGCAGCCGCTGCTGCTGCTGCAGTGCTACTGTCTCCGCGCTGCAGCAGCAGGGCTCGGCCTGAGCCCGAGAGAAGCGGAGACACCGCAGCAAGAAACAGCAGGGAAAACGAACTGCCCATACACCCCGAACAGGAACTGAACACAACACAGAAGGGCCCCATACAAAGCCCTCTCGTACTTCTATCGCGCTGCTTCTGCTGCTGCTCGCTCCAGGTTGCTGCTTCTGCTGCAGAGTTTCGGCTGTTGCACGAGGTGTTCGTAGCACTGCTGGGTCTGCTGCAGCACTACCTAACTCAGCACCAGTGGCAGCAGCAGCAGTAGCAGCGGTACGCGCAGCAGCAACAGCAGCAGCAGTATCTTCGGACACAAATGCCTGTATTTCTTCTTCTAGTAGCAGGGACAGCTTAGCGGCTGTCTCTTCCTCTCTGCTGTCTCTGCAACAGAGATGAGCAGCATGAGGAGGAGAAAAAGAAAAAGAGGGTATATGGTTTATATTACATTTATGATGAAAGGCATCTGCTGCTGCTGCCATGCAGCAGCAATACCTGCAGCAAAATGAGCACACAGCAGCAAATATCCTGCTGCAACAAATCGTGCTCAGACTCCCGCTGCTGCTGCTGCTAGTCCTGCTCCTGCTGCTCCTGTTGCTGTTGCAGCAGTGCGCACCAGCTGCTGCATTGCCGCTGGACAAAAACCGTGACCTTGCTGCTGCTGCTAGTCGTTCTGCTGCTGCTGCTGCTACAGACACTGTAGCCTCTCCTCACCTAACGAAGCAGTGCAATTTGGCAGCCTGGTTCTGAGCTGCAGCAGAAAGGAACAGCAGCAACAGCAACAGCAGCAATAGCAACAGCAGCAGCAACGCAGACACACGGCTCAAAGAACCGTCTACAAGTCGCAGTACCCCAAAAGGGCTCCCCTTGGGGGCCCTGGGGGCCCCTTTTGCAGCTGAACGGGAGGCGAAAGACAAAGCAAATAATGCAGCAACCCGCTAAAGGCAGTCATGGAAACAAAGGAAGGAAGCCCAGCAGAAGCAGCAGCAGCACCAGCATTTACAGCAGCAACAGCAGCAGCAACTGTAGCAGTCACAGCAGCCGTCATAGCAGGAGTCGCAACAGCAGCCGTCGCTAAAATAGCGACAGTAGTCACAGTAGCAGGAGCAGGCAGCAGCAGCACTTTACTTGTTAAGTCGTAGAAATCGGCGAATGATATATCCCCTAGATTAGGAAGGCCTGCAGCAGATTGCTGCCATTGCGGCAGCGGCAGCAAACCCAGAAATCCCAAGCCAAACAACACCCAGCCTTCGCCTGCGCTTAACTCTGCTGCTGAGCTGCTCACGTGCTGCTCCCCGACACTCCTGCTGCAACTGCTGCGGCTGACCCTACTGATCCTGCTGCTGCAGGCGCCGCTGCTGCAGTGCTTGTAGAGCTGCAGCCTCAAGCGACAAGACCCACACAGGCAAGGACGCAACCTTGTCCCCTCTGATGGGGTGTCCGTTGCTGCTGGTGTTGCTGCTGTTGCGGCTGCTGTGGCTGCTGATTTTGAGGTGTACGTACACCTAGGGAATATCTGGTCGACAGCCAGCACTGCCTTCAACAGCAAGGGGAGAGCGCTGGAGAAGAAGGGGTTTGTTGCTGCTGCAGGCACATCAGCAAACAGCCTCTCTACGTTGTAGTAGGCCCTCGGACTGAGGCGAGGCGGCGGTGGTAGGTGCAACTGCTGCTGCTGCAGTTGCTGCTGTGGCTGCAGTTCCTGCTGTTGGCTTGCCGCTGTCTGGGTTGTGAGGGCTCCCTGGTGCAGCAAAGAGATGCGCTCGAGGTACCCCTGGTGTATTGCCTCTTGTATATCTCTCAGTAGCTTCTGCAGCCTCGCTGCACTGAAGGGGTTTGGTGCTGCTGCTGCTGCAGGGGAACCTCCCCCTTCCCCTGGGGACCCCCCTGCAGCAGGACCAAGAGAGGCCCTTAAGACTGCAGCCGCTCGCTGCCATTCTAGGGGTGGCTGGAGATGGTGCAGCAGCAGCAACACCGGCTGATGAGGGGCCCACCGTCCCGTTGTCTCTGCTTCAGTACCCATCATCGGGGCCGTTCAGAGCGGGCTCCCCCAACCACCTTGCTTAAGGGGGGCCCTGCTGCGTTGTTTGCTGCTTTACGAAGGACCCCAGGCTAGGGTTCATCCCGCTTCTTAGCCGGAGCACAGCTGCAGGGGGCCCCCTTAGTGTGGAGGCCCTCTTAAGTTGATTCGTGATCAGCGGGTGCAGAAGCAGTAGCTCGTAGAGGCAGGGGGCCCCTGTTGTATGCGTGTAGAGCTTTATCTGTCTTCCTCGTCCTGTTCTGGTTTCGATTTACCCCAAAATCCCAGAGCTTTACCTCCTCATATCGCCGCACCATGCAAGAAACTTGAAATACAAAGAACATTTTATTGCGTCTGTAATTAAACCAATTACATAAATCATTCACTGTGTTACAGTCCTTCACTGCACACAGGGGGGCCCGGCTCGCGGGGGGGCCCCTAGGCATGCCGCCATCGCGCTGGGGCCCCTGGGGCAGGCCCCCCTAGAGGGGGGGCCTGTAGGAAGAGCAGTTCAAGATGACAGAGGAGCTGTTGCACCGTCTTTTGTTTGTGTTAACGAGGTGTATAGGGAGGTAATAGATTAAGGAAGGGCTCTGACGTCACAGATCCTACAGGGAAACCCCAACGCTGCAGCAGACTTAGCTGCCGTTGCCGCTGCTGCTGATGCTGCTGCTGCTTCTGTTGCTGCATGGAAGCTGACACCGTGCTGGGATATATAGGCAAGCACTGACGTATGGTCGTCTGTTGCAATGAATGCCCTCCTGGCAGCTCATTGTGCAGCTCTGTGGCGGAGCAGCACTTGCTGCTGTTGGTGGTGCTGCTGCTGCTGTTGCTGCTACTGCTACTGCTGCTAACAGGTGCCAGCTGTACTAAGGGGCGTGTCTATTGCTCAACTTACCTATGATCAATTGCCCGTATTCCGCATGCACACGAAGAAGGCAAAGGCAGGCGCAGACAGGCATTCGTACGTGCATGCGCTGCCATTGCCGTTTGGGGTTGTCTATACAGTGGAGTGTCTAGTAGCCTTTGGTTGTTACCAGTGAGCTGTATGTGTCGGTGTTTTGTTTATCTTTCCTCCTGGCTTTGCTGTTTAGGGCTTCTTAGTGTTTCTCAGGTATTCTCTCTCTACTGAATC
>NW_013570141.1:0-3813 GCF_000499745.2 Eimeria mitis | reverse complement strand
ATATATATATATATATATATGTCTGTGGTCAGGATATATAGTTAAGTAGATACTTCTTAAATGTTTCTTCACAGTTTCATCAGTCTTTCTTAGCCCTTCCGTTCCTTTTCTTCCTATGAAACTCTAAACTATCTTGAGTCTTTCATAGATAGTCCTTAGGGTGCTCAACATAGTTTAGTGTTTATAAGTATTTCTTAGTCTTGAGTGTTCCTTAAGTGCTTAAGATAGTGCAGGTCTGTATAAGGCGTTTCGTACTAAGGTATTCCTTATTAAGGTGGGTTTAAGGTGCTTCTCATTCTGTTTCTTCTTCGAGGATTTCTGGAGATGTTTCTCAAGGTGGGTCTTATTCAGGTGTTTCTAGAGGTGTTTCTTAAGGTTTTTCTTATGTTACTTCTCAAGGTGCTTCTGAGTGTGTTTTATAAGCGTTCCTTAAGGTCCTCCGTAAGTGTGTCTTGAGATGTTTCTGAAGGTGCTTCTTACTGTGCTTCGTAGGGTGTTTCTTTAGGTGTTGCGTAAAGTGTTTCTTAAGACATTTCTTAAGCTGCTTCTTGAGGGTTTCTTAACGCGTTAAGTGTTTTCTGAAGTGTTTCTTAAGGCATTTATTAAGGGTTTCTGATGTTGTTCCATGAAGCGTTTCTTGAGCGTTTCTCCAGGGTCTCTAAAGGTGTTTCTTGAGGGTTTCTTAAAGCCCTTCTCATGATGTTTCCCTGTCTAAGGTGTTTCACAATGGTTTCTCAGGGTGTTTCTTTAGTATTTCGTAGTGTTTAGCGCATGTTGAGGTGTTTCTTAAGGTGTTCTTACGGTGTGTCTGAAGTGTTTTCTTAGGGGCTTCTTATAGCTTTCCAAAGATGTACCTTACGGTGTTCCTTAAGATGATACCTACGGGTTTCTCAATGGGTTTCTTGACGTGTTTCTTAAATGTAACTTACGGCTCTCACGGTCCTTCTGAACGCTTTCTTATGGTGTTTCTTAAGCTGTTCTTAAGGTGACTCTTGAGGGCTCCACGTGTTTCTTCCGGTTATTCGTAAAGTGTTTCTTTTGGCGTTGCTTACGGTGTTTCTACAGGTTTTGATTATGCGTCTCTTAAGGTGTTTCCTACGGCTTTATTAAGGTGCTTCTTAGGCATTTGATAGTACTAAGTTTCGTACGAGCTTCGTTAGTCTCTTCACCATTTATTCGGTGCTGGGGACGGTTTAGTGTTTCTTAGTCTGAACTGCATCTTAGGCAGTTCTTACTTGCTCAAGATAGTGAAGTGCTTAATTGTTCCTTGAGCTCTTCTTAAATCTTTCTTGAGCGCCTAAGGTATATAAGAGCATCTCAGGCGTTTCCGGCGCATGCAGAGGCTTCAAAAGGAACAGTTCTTCTGTTTCTTCACCGCCACACAACACGAGAAATACCCAGCCCGTCATGACAACCCTTTGGGGTTAAAAGGGGGCGAGTTGGGAGTTTTTTCTTTGTTTGCAGCTTAACAGCAGCAGCACGGTTCCAGCGGCAGCGGCTGCAGCTCCTGCTGCCGAAGCAACTGCTACTTGCTACTGTTGCCACAACAGCAGCTGCGACAGCAGCAGGAGCAGGATCTGCAGAACAGCTTATGTTGCAGCAGCTGCTTCTACTTGTGCTCCAGCACGAGTACCAGCAGCTGCTGCTGTTGCTAGGCGCTCAGCAAATAGCAGGTGCAGCTGCTGAGATCTTGGGCCAGAGTTCAGCGCATTCCTTCGCTACGGGTCCCGTGATAGCTGACCCTTTCATCTCTCCCTTGTTGTTGCATATAACCCCTGCATTGTCTTCGAAATAAATGAAATATCCTTCTGCTCGTCTCCATGCCCTACGCTGACGAACAATGACAGCGGGGTGTACCTTCTTCCTCAGCTCTGGCTTCCCCTTCTTCACTGTAGCCAACACCAGGTCCCCCAACGAACTCGAAGGAAGCCGGTTCAAGCAAGAACCCCAACCCTGATATTACCGTCAACAGCAGCACAAGCAACAACAGCAGCAACAGCACACACAAGCACAAGGCGTCGTCTACACTGCAGACGGCGGTGCGGTGCTGCATGTGCTGCGCCAAACGCAGCGCCAACAACATATATAGGCAATGCAGGTCCCTAGCATACGCACTAGTAACAAATATGGGGACGAATTTAAACGCAGCTGAAAGAAAAAGGGCTCAGATTTAAGAATACCTTTACAGCGATGATGTAGAGGTTCTTTGCTCCGCTATTATCGCAGCAGTTTATAAGGGCACCCACAGGCAAACCTGCAACCAGCAGAGACCCCACAATAACAACCACAGTAATAATCGTGATTCCTTTGCTCCAGCAGCTGCAGAGGCACCGAATCATGAGAAAAGAACTGCAGTTGCAAAAGCTTCGAAATTAAGACAGCCAGCTGCATAGAAACGACTCACCCAGGGTCACCTTCATCTTGTTTCCACCGGCACCGCCGCGTCCTGTAAAATGCAAACAACGCACCAACGCGTAGGAGGAAGAAAGAAATGCAACAGAGGCAAGCTATTGCTTCTGTAGTGTACATGTGCTCGCATCTGCAGCCAGCCCAGCAGCTGCACCTCTGCATGCATTTGGTCGTCTTCCATGCTGCAAACTGGGGAAGAATTAATATGCAGAAACTTATTGACAGCACATCTAAATGCAGGAAGTGCCGCCGCGAGTGCCCATTCAAATGGTCCGCTGTACAGAGTTTCAGGGGCAGGAGGCGAACATGCATGCATCCGGTAGGCCTGGAAAGAAATGTATTTTGGTTGAAGGAACTTTTTAATTTTATTTCAAATTCAAAATGATGAAGAGCAGAGCACAGACGCGTCAACGCAATCATACATGGAGCACCACCCCACACTTACCTCGCTTCATTGTGCTCTCTGGCGAAGACCTGCAAATAAAAGGGAGTTGTTCTGGCAAGAATTCGCCCCAAAGCACAAAAAAGATATTTTCGCCTCGTAAACGGACTCGAGTTCTAGAGGAATCTCTCGCGCTGCACCCACAACGGTGCAGGCGGCCGTTGACGCCAAGCCCCAACGCAGCAAATATCCTCGGCCGCATGCATGGATGCATCCATAAAATGAAAATCGGATGAGCTCTACAAGTTGCATTAACTCTGAATATTCCGAGGTTCAAAATGGTACAAACTAGCAGTTTTGGGGAAACTCTTGCCTCAAGTCTCTCTACTAACTGCGGACAGACCATACTACATATTACAGGGTGCCCGTTGTGCCTGCGATTTGCAGAGGATGCGTCACGTCGGTTTGGTAGGTTGCGTGTAAGCACATACAAACACTAGATAAGTGTATTGAGAACTAAAGCATGCAGTAAATGAAGATTCGTCGGAGCGTCCTTGTTTGCACGCGTGAGCCTGTGTAGCTTGGTGTGCCTACAGTGTAGTGTAACATGAGTTAGCGCAGAGTTAGCTGAGGAGCCTATCGACAGCTTTGGCATGCTGCGCGTAAGCGCCTGCAAACGTTATACAAGTTCGTTACGAGGCAAAGCTTGCAGCAAAGGAAGCTTCTCTGGAGCTTCCTTTAGTGCACGCGTGGGGCTGGCTTGCTCTGCTAGCCGCAGCGGGGTGCGCTGCAACCCCATTTCGGGCTGCCTCCTCCCCGCGCCACCCTGGCCCTGAGCTCAACGCCCAGGATGCCTAGGTTCCGCGGAAGGAGGTCAGCTGTTTTGGGAAACTCTTACTTTAAGTCTTTGCCTTCATTGCGGCTCGTCTCTGGTCAGGTCAAGGCCAGAGAGCCAGCGTTACACTTGGTAGCACCGCATGGTTCATCGGGGCAAGGTGCGAACGCGGATCCCACCCACACAC
>NW_013570140.1:29715-30913 GCF_000499745.2 Eimeria mitis | reverse complement strand
CTGCTGCTGCTGCTGCTGCTGCTGCTGTTGCTGCTGCTGTTGCTGCTGTTGCTGTTGCTGTTGCTGCTGTTGCTGCTGTTGCTGCAGATGCTGCAGCACTGCAGTTGGGGGCCCCTCCATCGATAAAGTCCCTAGAAGTACCCGGTTTGACCTGCTGCTGCTTCTGCTGCTGCTGCTGCTGCTGCTGCTGCTGCTGCTGCTGCTGCTGCTGATGTTTTTGTATGATGATATCAACGAGTTGCTGCGTCATGTGTGTGAGCTGTGCATGCATCCAGGGCAGTCTGCTGCTGCTGCTGCATGCTGGGCTCTGGTTTGCTTCTAGCAGCCAGGGGTTTAGTTCTTTATCTATAAGTATATCTAAACCAAACAACTCAAAACATGAATTTCTTTGTTTTATATAAACACGCCCAGCAACCATCACATATAATACTAATAAACGTAAACGAGGAAGAAATATATTATACCAATACCTGCTGTCTTTGCTGCTGCAACTCCTCCCGCTGCTGCTGCTCCTGCTGCTGCTGCTGCTGCTGCTGCTGCTGCTGCTGTTGCTGCTGTTGCTGTGCCGGGCTAAGCAGCAGATCAGATGCTCTAATGGGAGTACCCCTTCTCCCTTTTCTTCTTCTTTTAGGCATTCAGTACATATAGGCACATCTCCTCTCATTGCTGCTGCTGCTGCTGCTGCTGCTGCTGCTGCTGCTGCTGATGCAGGTGCAGCAGCAGCAGCAGCAGCAGATGTATTGATCCCGTGTTTTCTTTCTTCTTGTGTGTGTTGTTTGTTTCTTTTATATCCTTGTTCTTTCTGCTGCCCCTGCTGCTGCTGCCCCTGCTGCTGCTGCTGCTGCTGCTGCTGCTGCTGCTGCTGCTGCTGCTGCTGTTGTTTGCGTTTATTTCTATTGAGGGTACAATTAGAGATATGTCTGTATGGGTTTTTTAATATATCTACACTATAGGGTTCAGCACAAACCCTCAAATAGGGTTTATTATATATAAAAACAGATAAAGGAGAAAAAGAAGAGACAAAAACCCATACACGTAAGTCAAACTTGCAGCAGCAACTCAGCAGCAAAGGACGCTCAATATAACGCTGAGCTAAACGACCCCGTAAACCACGCCCTGAGAAGCAACACAATAAACTTATATATATATATATATATATATATATATATATATTTTTTTTTTTTTTTTTTTTTTTTTT
>NW_013570140.1:29206-29545 GCF_000499745.2 Eimeria mitis | reverse complement strand
CCTTATTGTTTTCTATCTCTTATTTAATATATAAAATTTATTATTTATTTTTTATTTTCTAGGGTTTAGGGTTTAGGGTTTAGGGTTTAGGGTTTAGGGTTTAGGGTTTAGGGTTTAGGGTTTAGGGAGGGTTTAGGGTTTAGGGTTTAGGGTTTAGGGTTTAGGGTTTAGGGTTTAGGGTTTAGGGTTTAGGGTTGCCTGATCTGAGTATTTGCAGCGGAGAAGTAAAGAGTTTAATGCCGGATGCTTTTGAGTTGCTGCAGGGCTTAACAACCCAAATATTCTTCATGGGCCACTGCCACTGCTGCTGCTGCTGCTGCTGCTGCTGCTGCTGCTGCT
>NW_013570140.1:28684-29135 GCF_000499745.2 Eimeria mitis | reverse complement strand
AGGCCGAGGAGAGAGTCGACGAGGGGGTTGTTGCCTATATCAGCACTCCATAGAGACCAGCTGCTTCTTATTTGCTGCAGCAGCTGCTGCACCTGTTTCCTTGGGGGCCCCCATTGTATACCTGCGAGGCCCCCTACACTCTGCTGCTGCTGCTGCTGCTGCTGCTGCTGCTGCTGCTGTTGCAAGAGGATCATCTCCCCTTTGTCGTGCTGCAGCAGATGCTGCTGCTGCTGCTGATGCACATGGTGTAGCTGCTGCTGCAGCTGCTGCTGCTTTTGCTGCAGCAGCAACTGCTGAGAGGGGTTTATATGCGGCTGGTGCAGCAGTTGCTGCAGCTGTTGGAGTTGCTGCTGCAGTTGCTGCTGCTGCTGCTGTAGCAGTTGCTGCTGCTGCAGCTGCTGCTGCTGCAGTTGCTGCTGCTGCTGCCAACGAGCAGCAAACACAGCTGGGT
>NW_013570140.1:28126-28584 GCF_000499745.2 Eimeria mitis | reverse complement strand
TTGCAAGAGGAGCATCTCCCCTTTGTCGTGCTGCAGAAGATGCTGCTGCTGCTGCTGTTGCACATGGTGTAGCTGCTGCTGCAGCTGCTGCTGCTTCTGCTGCAGCAGCAACTGCTGGGAGGGGTTTATATGCGGCTGCTGCAGCAGTTGCTGCAGCTGTTGGAGTTGCTGCTGCAGTTGCTGCTGCTGCTGCTGCAGCAACTGCTGCTGCTGCAGCTGCTGCTGCTGCAGTTGCTGCTGCTGCTGCCAACGAGCAGCAAACACAGCTGGGTGCTGCCGCATTGCATAAGCAACAGCAGAGAAAGCCTCAATATGCTGAGGAGACAAAGAAAAAGAAAAAGGAGACAAAGAAAAAGAAAAAGGAGACAGATGCTGCAGCGTGCTGTCTATATATCTATCCGGCTGCAGCTCAGGCAGCCATCCCTCCAGCAGCACAACAGCTAACCACGGCAGCAGCA
>NW_013570140.1:27588-28037 GCF_000499745.2 Eimeria mitis | reverse complement strand
GCAGCAGCAGGAGCAGCAGGAGGTTGCTGCGTAGCTTGCAGGTAGCAGAGCAGCACAAGTATAGCTTCTGTCCGGGTCCAATCAACGATGAAGGCAGCAGCATCAGCAAGAGAAGAGAGATCGTATGTACGCGGAAAAAAAATAAATAAATTTGGGGTGTATGTACACCTGAGTTGCTGCATTGAGGTGTATAGACCCCCTTTTGTTGTGATAGCTTCGTTCCCCTCAAAGTGATTATACATTTGTTTTTTATTTATTTTATTGTATTCTTCTTTTCTTTCTTTTATATTAAACTTTATATCGTAAAACACTGAATCTATATCTCTATTATAATACCATCCTCGTTGCTGCAGCACAGCAGCAATACAACACTCCACCGTCATCTCCTCTTCTGCTGCTGCTGCTGCTGCTCCTGCTGCTGCTGCTGCTGCTGCTGTTGGTGCTGTTGG
>NW_013570140.1:26718-27104 GCF_000499745.2 Eimeria mitis | reverse complement strand
GATGCGGATGATGGGCGTAGAGACGTACTGCTGCTGCTGCTGCTGCTGCTGCTGCTGCTGCTGCTGCTGCCTCTGTGTTTTGAGAGTTCTATACAAAAGACAGGGGGGCAGCCAGCCAGCCCCATTCGTCTGCTGAATTGCTGCATGCGCTCTGCATGCGTTTTGTCTTTATTAGCAGCAGCAAACCCCCGAAGCCGCCGTCGTCTTGCTGCTGCTGCATGCAGCAGCAGCTGACGGCTGTGTGTACACCGAGCGCTTAGGGGACGCATCAACGCACCCATACTCATCCAGCTCCTGCTGCTGCTGCTGCTGCTGCTGTTGCTGTTGCTGCTGCTGCTGTTGCTGCTGCTGTTGCTGCTGCGGGTCGTGGTTAGGAGAGGCACCAC
>NW_013570140.1:23232-23400 GCF_000499745.2 Eimeria mitis | reverse complement strand
CTGCTGCTGTTGCTGCTGCTGCTGCTGCTGCTGTTGCTGTTGCTGCTGCTGCTGCTGCTGCTGCTGCTGCGTCAGGGATACAAGCGAGTCAATCAGCTGCAGCGCATCAGCAAAAGACATTTCCTTGCTGCTGTAGCTGTCTCTCCGCAGCGCAGAGGGGGCCCTGAT
>NW_013570140.1:20879-23132 GCF_000499745.2 Eimeria mitis | reverse complement strand
AGCAAAAGACATTTCCTTGCTGCTGTAGCTGTCTCTCCGCAGCGCAGAGGGGGCCCTGATGGGGGCCCCCACGAGGGCCCCCAGGGGGCCCCCCTGATGGGTACTGCTCAGGCTTGGCTTTGCTGTCGTCACGGAGAGGAGACTGCAGCAGCAGCTTATTGCTGCATAGGCTGCTTCCACCTGTCTCTGCAGCAGCAGCAGCAGCAGCAGCAGCAGCAGCAGCAGCAACAGCAGCAGCAGCAGCAGGAGCAGCAGCAGCAACACAAAGAAGAGGCCGAGAGGGGGTTTGTATTTTCACTGTGTTTTACTTTGCTGACTCTGCATGCATTTTGTTTATTATTTGCTTCTTTTGTTGTTTTATTTTTTCTGTTTATTTATTTATTTATTTATTTGTTTATTTATTTGTTTTTTTATTTTTTTTTTATTATTTTGTTGTTTGTCTGTTGCATGCGCTGCTGCAACGTTTTTGCTTCTGCTTCGGACAGCAGCAGCAGCAGCAGCAGCACCAACAACAGCAGCAGCAGCAGCAACAGCAGCAGCAGCAGAAGCCTAAACTTACCTACAAAACAACTCATATACGGGGGCGAGGAAGGTGGGGGCCCCTGGGGGGCCCCCCCCTGCTGGGGAGAGGAGGGGAGGGGGGGGGCCCCCTGAAGGGGTGGGGGGCCCCCGCTGCTGCTGCTGCTGCTGCTGCTGCTGTCTTCAATGATGCTTTGCTGGCTGCGGACGTGCTGCAGCTGCTGCTGCAGCTGCTGCAGCTGCTGCGTCGCTGCATGCAGCCCCAGCTGAGGCTTTTGCTGCATCTCAGGGGAACAAAGTGCTGCTGCTGCATCAGCAAGACACCGCTGCTGCTGCTGCTGCTGCTGCTGCTGCAGTTGCTGCTGCTGCTGCTGCTGCTGCTGCTGCTGTTTGTCTTTGGATCCCTCTGTTTTTTTGTGGAGTCTTCGTCTCGCTCTCTCAGCTGTATGGCCCTGACCATAGGGCAGCAGGAACGAGCTCTGCTGCTGCTGCTGCTGCTGCTGCTGCTGCTGCTGCTGCTGCTGCTGCTGCTGCTGCTTGATGTCTTCGAGCTCCTCAGCTGCTGCTCTAGAGAGGAAACCCAACTCCTGTGTGGCTGGCAGCAGCAGAGAGGAGGGGCTCCAGCCTGCTGCTGCTGCTGCTGCTGCTGCTGCTGCTGGTGTTGTTCCTGCTGCTGCTGCTGCTGCTGCTGTTGCTGCTGTTAGGGTTAGGGGGCCCCCTGAAGGGTACCCCTTCAGCTTTCTGTTGTCTGCAGCACGCAGCAGCAGGTGTTGCTGCTGCTGCTGCTGCTGCTGCTGCAGTGCCCTTGTCTGCATGCTGCGGGACGCGCGTCTCTGCATCATCATTTGCTGCTGCTGCTGTTGCTGCTGCTGCTGCTGCTGCTCCTGCTGCAGCTGCTGCTGCGCGCATGTGTGCTGCCACATAGAAAGGACCTCCTGATGAATACAAGAGAGCTGCAGCCGAACGTCATGCATCGACTGTCTGTCTTTGCTGCTGCTGCTGCTGCTGTTGCTGCTGCAGCTCTTGCAGCTCCTGTTGCTGCTGTTGCTGCAGTTGCTGCTGCTGCTGCTGCAGCAGCACCAGTCCTCCTGCTGCTCCTCCTCCTCAAACGAACGCAGAAACCCGTCGCAGCTATTCTCGTGTGGGGGCCCCCCCACCAGGGGGGCCCCCATCAAGGGGGCCCCCAGCAGGGGGCCCCCAGGGGCCCCCCTCGCCTCGCTGGGGGCCCCGTCTGCTGCTGCAGCAGCTGTAGGGTCAGCAGCTGCTGCGGTGTTTGCTGCTGCTGTATCTTCAGTGCAGCAATTCTGCTGCTGTTGCTGCTGTTGTTGTTGCTGCTGCTGCAGCAGAGCCTCTAGTTCATTTGCTGCTGCTGCTGCTGCTGCTGCTGCAGCAGCAGAAGCAGCAGGGCTTGTCTCACCCCTTGCGCTGGGAGAGGCAGACGCAGAGTTGCTGTTGCTGCTGTCGCTGCTGCTGCTGCTGCTGCTGCTGCTGCTGCTGCTGCATAGCAGTTGATCCAAGTCGCTGTGCCCACCGCTGGATGACAATTCAGAAATAAGAGAAACCTCCTGCTGCTGCTGCTGCTGCTGCTGCTGCTGCAGCTGCTGCTCTTGCTGCTGCTCCTGTTCTTGCTGCTGCTGTTGCTGCTGCTGCTGCTGCTGCTGCAGTTTTGAGGATGCTGGGCCCTCTGCCCCTGTCTTTGCGAAGGAGTCGATTGGCTCCGTCTCGTCTGTCACT
>NW_013570140.1:20656-20779 GCF_000499745.2 Eimeria mitis | reverse complement strand
GCTGCTGTATCTTCAGTGCAGCAATTCTGCTGCTGTTGCTGCTGTTGTTGTTGCTGCTGCTGCAGCAGAGGCTCTAGTTCATTTGCTGCTGCTGCTGCTGCTGCTGCTGCTGCAGCAGAAGCG
>NW_013570140.1:18524-20354 GCF_000499745.2 Eimeria mitis | reverse complement strand
TGGGCCCTCTGCCCCTGTCTTTGCGAAGGAGTCGATTGGCTCCGTCTCGTCTGTCACTTGCTGCTGCTGCTGCAGTTGCTGCTGCTGCTGCAGCTGCCGCTGCTGCTGCGCGTTGACGTCCCATGGGTGTAACATATTTCCGCTGGTTTGTCTCGAGGGCGCCATGGGTATGAGTGGAACTGCTGCTTGCTGCTGCTGCTGCTGCTGCTGCTGCTGCTGCTGCGGCTGCTGCGGCTGCTGCGGCTGCTGTTGCTGCTGCTGCTGCTGCTGCTGCTGCTCTTCGCGCTGCCGCTGCAGCGGGTGTTGGGGGCAGTTTGCTTTTTTTATTTTTGTGTTTTGTCGCTGCTGCTGCGGCCGCCCGTATTGTGCTGCTGCAGAGAAGGACTTCAGCAGGGGCCCCTGCTGCTGCTGCTGCTGCTGCTGCTGCTGCTGCTGCTGCTGCTGCTGCAGTTGCTGCAGTTGCTGCTGCAGCAGTTGTTGCTGCTGCTGGCGTTGAACGAACTGTGCGCTGTTGGCTCTATCGAGCAGCGGCCGCGGGGGCCCCTGGGGGGGCCCCTGGGGGGCCCCCTGGGGGCCCCCTGGGGGGCCCCCCTCAGGGGGCCCCTCGCTAGGGGTACTAGAGAGGGCCCCCATGCCCCCTGGCTGTGTAAGAGAAGGATGATAAGGCATTCCAGCAGCTTTCGGGTACTGCTGCTGCCACCTGCTGCTGCTGCTGCTGCTGCTGCTGCTGCTGCTGCTGCGCTTGAGGTAGCGCCTGAGGCCCTCCAGGGAGCCGTAGGGGCTTTGCTTTAGGGGGGGGCGAGAGGGGGGGGGGGGGGGCCCCCCTGAGGGTACTAGGGGCCCCCAGGGGTCCTGGGGGCCCTGGGGCCCCTGGGGCCCCTGGGGGCCCTGGGGGCCCTGGGGGCCCCCCTTGATGAGTGCTGCTGTCTTTCTGGTTACTTGCTGCAGCAGCTCTTCTATTGCTTTGCTGCTGCCAAAGGGAAACCTCGGATCCTCATCTGCTGCTGCTGCTGCTGCTGCTGCTCCGTCTGCTGCAGCAGCTGCAGCAGCAGCAGCAGCAGCTACAGCAGCCATAGAAGCAGAACGAGACTCACCAAAACTGCTACTGCTGCTGCTGCTGCTGCTGCTGCTGCTGCTGCTGCTGCTGCTGCTGCGGGTTGAAGGAGTAAGCAGCAGCGAAGAGCTCGCGGGCCTCTCTGCAATGCCTCGGCCGCTAACAACACTGAATGTGTGGGGTCTGGGATCGTCGATCCCCAGCCTGCTGCTGCTGCTGCTGCGGGCAACGGGGCCCTGCTGCAGCCGCTCTTTTCTATGGGGTGGGGGCCCCCATAGAGAGGCCCTTCCTGCTGCAGCAGTTGCTGCTGCTGCTGCACCACCAGCACCAGCACCAACCCCACCAGCAGCAGCAGCAGCAGCAGCTGCTGCTGCTGCTGCTGGTCGGGGGGCCCCAGCAGGGGCCCCTGCAGCAGGCATAAAGCGGGGCTGGGGGAGCGCCTGCTGCCGCCTTGGGGGCCCCAGCAGCAGCTCGTCAGGTATACCCTGCATCAGCATGCGTTGGCTGCAGTCTTCGCGGCCTAGCAGAGCAGCAGCAGGGGGCCCCCTGTCGCTGTCGGGGCCCCCAGCAGGGGGCCCCCTGGTGTAAGGGGTACCCTTGGGGGGCCCCTAGTGAGAGGCAAAGACCTAGACTTTGCTGCTGGCTTGGGGGCCCCCGATGGTGCAGGCAGCTGCAGCAGCGGGGGGCCCCCCGGGGGGAAGGGGCGCAGCAAGAAGGTTTCGTGTTCCTTCAGCAGCTGCTGCAGCAACCCCATTCCCTGCTTGCGTTCTAGGCTG